>NW_006400068.1:1199463-1251012 GCF_000299155.1 Elephantulus edwardii
AGTGGTTCTTTCTACAGATGTAATCGATCTGATTCCTCTGCATACCATCAGGTGAAATCCAAGTATATAACCAGCATCTATGTCTCTCAAAAAAAGTATTTGCTATGAATAAGTCATTGATTGTGCAAAATTCAATCATTCTCCCTCCAGCTCCATTTCTGTCACCGAGTCCATGTTTTCCAACTACTGAATCTTCTTCTCTGTTCCCGACTTTTGTATTCCAGTCACCCATTATTATCACTGCATCTTGATTGCATGTTTGATTGATCTCTGACTGTAAAAGTTGGTAAAAATCTTCTATATCCTCTTCCTTGGCTCTGGTTGTATTAATATACCAAAATCATTTAGTATACTGTATTAAATCTAGCTTAGAAATTAGGCCTCATTTTCTTAAAAAGAAATTAACAGTAAAGCTTAAAAGGTCTTGAGAATTCACATTTAAAAAGACTAAGTAAAGGATTTGAAATAATTTTCAATGAGAAGATTAACATATTTTTATTTTAGAAAGCAACTGAAAATTAAATTATGGGAAAACAAGCAAAGATAGATGAACATTCTATTCTGGAAAAAAGTATCAATGCTCACTGTTTTTGAAATAGTGTTTTTGAGTAAAGGATTTCCCTTCCATGATAATCTCTAAGACCATGCTAAGAATGTAGTAAAATCCCAACAAATGCCACTATATTTTTGTTCCCCCTGTCCTCGAGAGAGATGTGGTTAGATGCTTGTTGGAGCTCTTTCTTTTGCCTTGAATTTAGACTGCTCTTGTTTTCATAGTTACCTAGGAGTAGAAGTTTGCCCAAATAAGATACACCAGAGAACTCAAGAAAGAAATGCCCTTGGAAGAAGGTTTAGATTAAGTGTGCTGAATGCTCATAGTTTCCTTGCCTGGACTTAATCTTGAGATAATTTCTTCTTAAAGAATTGGCAGAAAATTTCTAGCCCTAAATAAGAATGCCAGGCTATTTGCAAAAGTAAGACATTTGATTTCTAGAATCATCCTAAAACAGTCAACTCTCAAATATGTTGTCAATCTTTGGCAACATGAAATAAGCCCTTTTAATAAATGTGTAATGAGTTTGTCAGAGACAAAGGAAAGAAGCAAGTTCAGGTTGCAGTTCTGAAAGATGATGACATTTCCATCTGGGAGAGCAGTTAGTTTCTCCCAAGATTGTCAATCTACATTAATCAAAATCACAACCACACAGTTTGGTCTACTTAATTTTCAGTTATATTTCCATCCATTCATTCATTTTAGAACTGGTTAGTCTTCGAAAGAAATATTCTCAAAAGAAGGGAGGCTGAGTGGTGAAAAAAAACTGCAGAAGTCTATATGAACCGCAAAGGCCTAGAGAAACTGCAACACACTCAGCTCAAAGAGAGACCTGTTGGCTAGACGGTCATATGTTTATAACACATATCTGGGTTGATATCATTTAATGTATTGACCTAATCAGTGGCTTATTTTGTACAAAAATAAACTAACAAAGGATATTGTGAGATGATCTTGTAAATACATCTTAAAAGTACACATGACCTGGTCTGGTTTTGTACCTCATTCCTCTCGCCCAGCAGGCATTACACCTAATTGTGTCACTCTTTTAGCCAGGCATATCTTTTAGATTAGAATTCTTTTTGACACAATATTCCTGGCTTAAACCAATTGCAAATGTTTAGGTGCTAAAACTAAATGCAAATCCCCAAGTTTGGGGATTGATATTACTGAACTAACTTGTCCAATAAATTATTTAAGGACATTACAGGTACTCTATGACAATCCTCTTTAAAAAGATATAAACACAATAGTATGTAGATCGAGCATTAGCTTTTATTTCTCTACTCATCAGCAACCAATACTATTGCCACTGAGTGAATTCTGACCCACAGTAATTCTGCGTGGTGAAGCAGAGCTGATCCAGAGGGTTGTCAAAGCTGCATGTTTTCACAGAAGCAGACTGATAGGTTTGAACTTCTGGTTAGCAGTTAAATACTGTATCCATAGTAGCATCTGAGCTCCTTTAGACTAATCCGCTTTTGAGTTAGTCATTTTTCCCCCCAAATGACTCGAATTTCTTCAAGAGTATTTGCAATGATCTTGGTGAATAAATATTCACCAAATGGTAGAAGATTTAAAGCTTTTGTAGGGGTTAGTTAAAAAGAAAAGGCAACATGAAAAGAGATGCCCTACACCCATTACATTTTTGACAGAGCAAACATGCGCTAGACAAAGACTGAATGAACTACTAAAAATAAATTTTCTGTTCTCTTTTTCCCCCTAAGCTATCCAGCTCTGCAAACAAAGTTATTTCTCATTTTATATTTTTAAAAAGGAATGCCACAAATTCCTTAGGGCAAATATACAAGAAAGTTTTGACAATGTCTTAAACTATGAAGCTGTCACTTATTTACTGAGATGTATAAAGCTGGCAACTGGTAGTCACGGGTGGAAAATGATTGCTTCTGGATTTTCTTACTTGTGACCTTTATTTAACGTGCCAGAAACTGTTTGGTGTACATGAGGTGACCTTTGGAAACGTCTAGGTCATTTCTAGCTGGAATACAAAGGGGTCATTGGTAAGGACATGCTCATTGCATAATATAAAAGGAAATGGGGATTTTGGATGGTACAGTAAATTCAACTAGCCTGAAGTAAAAATGTATTTTTAAACATAATTGTCTGAGAGTTGAGTTCATGTTTTTCAGTGAGTAAACCCTTCACCAAAGCCCTCGGTTAGATTCAGCTAGTAAATTTCAGTGAAGCCTTTATGAACATGTAGAAAAGGGAAATATGGAAACATCATTAATATAGTACAAATATAATTTAAGAGAAAGATTTTGGTAGGAATAACAATTAACAGACTTGCTTAACTTCTTCTAATTAAGATAAAAGAAGAACTTAAGTATATTAAGCAGCTTTGAACACAATTTGGAGACAACAAAACCAGCCAGTGTCTCACCATGCACTTCCACTCTGGTGGTTCTGTTATTGGTCCCGGCAGCATTACTGGCCACACAGGTGTATTCGCCTCCATCCTGAAGACGAACTCGTTCAATGTGAAGGCTCCCATCACTGCGCACTGTGATGTATGGATTCTGGACCAACTTAAAAGAGGCAAAAATCATTTTCGTTAAATAAAATTTGCCTGCGTCATATTGCATCTCCTCTCTCATCCTCCAAACTGGAAAACCGTCCTACAAAAGAACCTATTTTACCATTTAAGTGAAAAATAGTAAGTATAAAGTGTTACCAAAAACAGCACCAATTATATAAAATTTTGTTATATATCATATTATTCTGTTTATAAACACTGATCTGAGTTATGTGCATGCTGCAAAAGGGAATGAGAAACATCAATTGTTTTAAGTTACTGTAATTTTTGCTAACACTCAAGTTCCAAATTCCACATTTGGCTTATATTGTTATTGTCTAAGTAGAATTTAATGTCAGCTATGAAGCAATTTTATATTTCTGTTTTGGCATATAGTCAAGCTGAAGGGAAGTGGCTTAACACTCAGCATTCATTTTGTCATGTCACAGATGTAAAGAGAAAAGGACAAAGTCATCTATTGTCACATATAAATGGCATACCCATAGAAACTGAGTCACAGGAGAATGGCAATATTTTCAGTCAATATCTATCACCCCTGAATCTATATTATTTAAGCATACAGTATAACAATGACATATCTCAGTGTCCAATTTCAAATTAACTTATAAGTGTATTCTTAATTCAGCCAGATATTGATATAAATTAGTTAACTTTTCTCATGTTTTTATTTAAATGTGAACAATTCCATACTTTCTTCTATACAGTTGAGTCTCTCCTAAAAAGTGATGCAAGAAAATAATATGAGAGTATAAAAACTTCTGGAAAAAAAGAAAAAAATGGTCTGAAGAACATGGTAGTATATTTGTGATACAATTTATAAAATTGTGAAAAAAATTTATATCCTTTGATAACTATGAGTTGTATGATGAAAAGCTACAGTAAAATATAATTTTGGGTTTTATATAGTTCATGTGAAAATAAATAATAATTATAGTTAATGTTAAATATAAAATTAAAGCATTTAATGGTAATAAAGCCATTTAATATCCTAAAAGGAACCAAGTATTGAAATGTTATGAAAATACGTTAGGACATTCTTGAGATGAGTTTATTAGTAACATTGTATTTAGTGTGAAATTATGGAAATTATATAATTTTTTTCTGTTTTATTGATAGCAAAACAATATGAACTTTGAAGGCATGTTAACTCTGAAAGGAATTTTCATTATATATACAAACATGTATTTTGTACATTTATTTGCTGTGATTTCATGATTCAGTGGTTAGCGCATGTTGCCTTTTCCTTAAATAAACTAGAAACATGAGTGCCTGACTTTAAATATGTTCTTACCATAGCTGAGTTCTTAATCCACCGCCGTTCTGGGATGGGATTCCCAGCCAATAATGCACAAGGCAAAGTAAGTTGTTGTCCTTCAATTACATTGGCCACTCCTGGGCTGATTCCAATAAGAGGGGCAACTAAATCAGAGAGAGCAGGTGCTTTGAACAATAAATATTTCATCCAAAAGAAACACTATCATTTTCTAGGTTAAGGCTTCAAAAATTTAAGCTTTCAAGATTTGATTATAAATAGTAAAGGATATGAATTTGAAATAAGAGAATAAAGGGTATCTGTGGACAAGGACAATTACCAGAAAACAAATACCAGTGGAGATGTAAGACAGTGAGCAGAACAACACTAGATATGAGGTAAGAGGATGGAAAGTGAGAGACAGGAAATTTAAAATTATTCAGTGGACAAATGCAAAGTAACTGAAAGCATATAAGTAGAAAAGTAGGATCACTGGACACATTCCTTGGAAATATTAATCTAAACAGAAGCTATTGGGTAAGGGCAGATCTGGAAGAAAAGAGATTATTAAGGAATCTGTTAATAGAATGAGATGGTCTCTCCTTCTGCAAAGAAGTACTGTAACTGTCCTCTTCTAGAAATCAAGGAACAAATATAACTTAAAGTAGAATTTTATTCTTTTTTTTAATTTAAAATAAGGTTTATATATGTAAATAATGTGAGATAACTCAAGAAAATTTTGTGGAAGTTGTGAATATTTGTTACTTAATGAGAAACTTACATTATTAGATTTAAAAATCATGTTACATGTTATAATAAATTAAACAATGCAGTAACCATGCAGAAATATAACAGAATGCCAAGACTATTTTAAGACAGTTTAGTAAAAGATGTAGAAAAAATATTATATTCTTTACCTGACATCATACAATAAAAATAATTCCACATGAAGTAAACTGACAAATATGAATAAGATAACCTAGGAAAACTCTCTATATATATTCATATTTAAACTTAAAATGACTTTATTGGATTTGACCTTCATTTTACCAAGTGAAAATTGACTGGTACTATATGTTTTTGAAAGTTATTTCTAGTTCTAATGTTCAAACTTGAAATGCAGGACAAAAGGTAAGGTTAATCTAGTAATTAGATATTTACTAAGGTGTTTTCTCTTGATTTTATTTGTTATTATAAGTGACATAAGTAGTAACAGATGATATTATAAACGGAAGTCTGATGATTCTAGTGAGTGTTATTTCTTGGCACTTAATTGATCTTACCAAGTCCTGTCACCGTTATTGTTGTCTGGGATTGGATCTTTCCAAATTGATTTTCAGCTTCACAAATATAGATGCCTTTATCACTTGCCCATAAGTCTAAAAAGAAGAGGTGATTTAGTCATTCAACACCATCTACAAAACATTACCTATATATCATGTACAGTTCTGAGAGCTGGGAACAGAATGTCTAATATTGTTTTCATGAGTTCCCATCCTAGGGGAAGAGAGAGACAGAAGACAGCAATTAAAAATACAGTGAGATGTATTCGCCACTATGTTCTGAGTTTCAACAAACAATCTGCAGAAGCAAAGAGACAGGAGTGACCAAAAGTGTGTAGGGGGAATGAAGGATTCACACTGTTGATAATATTTGTGCTGAGCATTAAAAGCCAGATGAAACAAAGGAAGGACGATCTTTGCAGCTAATTTATTGCAAAGGCAAAGCCTGAAAAGCTATGAAAACTGTTCAGAGATTGGAAAGCTGTACCATCAATAGACACTGGGAGCTTAGGGAACTTGTTGGGAGTAATTTTTCATTGGAGCTGTTTTTGATGCAATGACTCGAATGGCATCTAGTGAGCAAAAGTTAGGGATACAGCACATGGGAGACTCTAGGAAGGAGGAAGTCCAGGAAGACATTTGAAGGTCTCAATAGAAAAGGATTTGATAATTCTAGTTATAATCATTAAGCCTATATCCCATTTCTGTGTAAGAGAGAGAATAATATATAGTAATAATATTTAACATTTTAGAAAGTTTTCAGTCATTGGCCTCAATTTGCAGTTGGGTTGCTGAATTTATGTTGATAATACATAAAAACATACTTAAGAGTATAGATATTGCTAGAACATTTTGCATGCTATATAGTATTTTACTATAACTTGCTTTATCTTATTTCCTTTTTGTATTATATGTAGGGCACAGTGGCATGATGGTTAAGCACTCAGGAAGGTTAGCAAACTAAATACTTAGCAACTCTGTGGCTTAAGGACCTCTTGATCCATTGACCCCTGTAAAGATTTCAGCCTAGGAAACCCTAGAGGGAGAGCTACTCTATCCTGTTGGAATAAACTGCATAATACACAAAAACAATAACACAGTGGACTATATTACTTTCCTTTCAAAATAGTAAAGGATGAGATATTATAAAACACTTGTTATAAAAAGAAGGTGTTGAATCGCTTCTCGGCCTTTTGGCTAAGATCAAGTGTAAAAAGAAGGTGTTGAGGCAGACTGGGATGGGGAATGTTTGGTTAGAGGATGTACGAGAATAGTCAAGAGACTGAAAACCTCGAGTGGTCTGGAACCTCGTAAGAAGTGTGGCTTTGTCCTGTGAATAAAAGGAAAAGCAAGAAAAGGTTTTAAACAGAGGAATGATTCTACATTTTGCAAATGTCTTAAGAAATTAAAAAAAAGAGTTTAATCTACTGATAAGATTTTGACAGAAAAAAAGCTGATTTCCCTAATGTATAACTTTTAACTAATTTAAAGACATGATAGTTTGTACTTCTGTGCTAATTACACATATTTAGGTGCCAAAATGCACTTGGTAAACTTAGAAGCTATCCACTTTAAACAGAGGCAAACATTTATTTTGAGACAAAAATCTAAGAAATCACTTGGATAATAATTAATGCACCAATTCTAACCAACATATTTCAAATGTTATTAAAGCTTATACTGATTTATGTAGAATTACACAATGATACAAAAACTATGCTTTCAAATCATTCGTTTCTTTCTATTTGCCAGTTTGTCACTGATACTTAATATGTATAATAAGCAGGGGCATTATTGCTGAAGGCTTCCCTTAAATATACCAAATATCCAGTTACATTTTAAAACCAATACATCATCTCACTGCTTCTCCTGAGAATAATCAAAGTTATTTCAAATAACCAATCACTTAATAACTTATAGCTGAAATTTGGGGGCAACTAAATATTTAACTTATTGTTAATATCTCTCTTCAGGTAGGTATAGATTTTAATTAAGGAGTTGTCATAGCTTTGCATGTTATGAGTTACTGATGAAAAAATAGTTAATATACTACTAGTAATACTTTACCATTCTTTATTATAATTTGTGCAAGAGTGAATAAAATAGATGTACTTTTCTACTAAAAGGCCCAAAGGTCTTTATTTGCAAAGAAACAATGAAGTGTGAAGAAGTCATATTGTTTGAGAAGTCTTTATGGCAAACCAATGGAATACATTTGAATAAAAATAGCTTTTATTGCAATTCCAAAATATAAAATTGCACTGGGAAAATTTTGCTGTCAAGGATCTCTTTGAAAAGATATCAGTTGAACTAACTCAGTCCCACAAGGACAAATATTGTATAAAATCATTATTATAGAATGAGTATGAGGATCCAAGCGGGGTGGGTGGAGCAGAGGGATGAGGATGTGCAGGGATGGGGGGATTATTCATGGGGTTGTACAATTTGATGGATGAGGAGGTGAGGGAAATTGGAAGAATCTGGTCTGGGAAACAATGTATTTAATTTTGTAAAAATCGAGTAATAATAATAATAGTAGTAATAATGTTGCTGTGTATCATCAAGTCTGAACCGACCCATAGCTGACCCTTTAGCGGGTTTTCAGAGGCAGTTAACTGCAGAGGAGGAGACTGCCCATCCTTCTTCCAAATAGTAATAACAATAACAATAATAAAGATATGAGTTGAAAGACTACAGTGGGCCCAAACCAGGCCATAGTATTTTTCAATTGCTTCCTATGCATCTGAAACTGGGACAATGAACAAGACAGATTAAAGGAAAAGCATTGGCTTTGAGTTGTGGTTTTAGCAAGTAGTATTGAATATGTCATGGATTACAAAAGAACAAACAAAAGTATCTTGGAAGAAGTCCAAGAGGGTGCACCTTAGAAGCAAGGGTGGTGAAACTTTGTCTCACATACTATGGGCATGTTGTCAAAAGGGGTCCATCCTTGGAAAAAGACTTTCTGGGAAAGGTCATAAAAAGAGTAGAGGACCCTCACGGAGAGAGATTGACATAAGTGACTACAACAATGTGCTTGAGCATGTCAGAGGTGGTAAGGATGCAGGATGGGGCACATTTCACATCTGTTGTTCACAGGGTCACTGAGTCACACTAGACTTGAAGGTATTTAACAACAGCAATTTAAAGTGAAATGCAACAAAGGATGTTGGCATGATTAATTATTTAAAAATATAGTAACACTTATGTCTGAAATTTTGCAGATGTCTAACACATATGCTCTTAGTTGTAAAAACTATATTTTGTTTAACCTACTTGAAATGAAGAGTGCTCCTGTTCTTAGTTGGCTAATGGAGCTAACTGAAAAGGGTCTTGAGAAGAGTGGCATGTTATCTAATCGTCGCCATTTGATCCTTGGTTCTGGATAACCTTGAACATAGCATGGTAATGTCACATTTGACCCAATGTCCATAGATACATCTGGAGGCTCCTGTATGAAAACTGGAGGTGCTGGAAGATATTTTCAAATAAAAATAAAAACAGATCATTGACACAATTCATAGGCACATTAAATATACACTTAAGCTATTAAGCAATCAGTATATTGAGTTTGAAACATACCACTACTGATCATCTAATATTATATGCTAACATCTTAATTATCTCTCTGATATAGGAATAGTACACATCTTTGCTCTCTAAATGCCTTTGCATAGTCAATGAAACACAGATAGACATTCCTCTGGTATTCCCTGCTTTCAGCCAAGATCCATCTAACATCAGCTACAATGGCCCTAGTACCACGACCCCTTCTAAACGACATAATTATAGGCATACTTTAACGCTTAATAGCAACTAACACAGTGCTTTATACATTACAAATTATCATAAAATATTTGTGATCAGATTACTGAATCAATGTTAAAACACTGCAACAAATAATGCTCTCTGTCTTTGTGTCTGTGTGCCTGTGATAACAACCTTACCTTAATCTACTACATTTGAACTCATGCTTTTGAAGGAAAAATGATAACTACAGAATCTATTGTCTGTTTTTTAAAGCTAAAAATTAAGTTAAAAAAATTAGATGAAATACAATATGTTTTTTTAAAATGAAGTATCTGTGTCTACATTTCTCTCAGTCCATTCAAAGGAATTTAATTGACAAAAACAATTGATAAAAGGAATAATAGCTTCTAACATAGCCAATAGTTGCAAATTCCAGATTTCCAAGACATGGTTAATTTTCTCTGGGTTAGTTAACAGCCATTCATTTTCAAAGAGTTAAATTTTCTGAGAAACAGAGTTTCAGGGTATGCTCAGATTATGGGTACATGAAATTTGAAGGTAGGATAGAATTTACAGAATAGCAGAGGACTTGTAAAAACTTGGTGGTAGCTAAGTACATCACTAAGAGTAAGGAGGTCCTGAGACATTAAAACACAGACACTGGTGAAATTTATAAAGTCCAGAGCTAAAACAAGCAAGAACGAATGTATTAAAAAAAAAAAAAGTAAGCAAAATTCAAATTGTGCACAGAAAACTCAGTTAATACAGGAGAAGTCTCGTGTAGAAAAGATGTTTGGGGAACAGTAGTAGACATAAGAACATTAAAAAAAAACAACTAAAGAAATATCTAAAAGATCACCAATTAAGGAAAATACATAGCAGTCCCTAAAAACACGGCAAATGAGACTAGCAGGCACGAGGTAAGCAGCCAAGACAGCACAAAGAAGACTTCGATGACAAGCAAACCTCAAAAATGAACAAAACTCAGGCCAAGAAGCTTTTTAAATACTTCCTACCACTGAGTGTGGCCAACTTGGACAGCAAGTGAATTACACCAAGTGGATGGTAAACAGATTACTGAGAATATGGAGTGAGAAAGCCGCCAGTAAGAGTATTATATACAGAGAATTACATACAGTGCTGTGTAGCTGAGAGAGTTTGAGGGGGAGGGAGGATTAATCATGGGTTTGTACAATTTGATGAATTGGGGGAGTGAGGGAAATTGAAAGAATTTGTTCTTGAAAACAATGTAGAAAAATTTTGTAAATAAACTAGCAGAAAATAAAAACAAAATAACACACACATCAAACAAAACAAAAGAGTCCATCGGCTGGTTTTGATGGCAGTTCCACTGCTTCTTAGGCAACTTAACTTTTCCCAGGTTTTTTTCCCATGAATGAAAAGAGGGTAATAACATTCTCCTTGCCATGTTGTTAAAAGAAGATACTCGTGTCCACAGTAAGCACATATTCACTCTCATTTACTAGAAATATTATGGAGTTAACTGAGAATCTCTTAGTTTTAGAACTTATTATGTCTATTTTCAGTCTCATCTTTTTATTTTTAACATGTAGTTTAGTCGCTGTAGATCTTGTTCAATTCTCCATTATCCCCTAAGAATTTGCACATTAGAGCTACACTAAGTCAAGCCTCAGGTGTTACTAATAGATTTGTGTGCACCCATTATTTTGAAAACAAAAATTTAAAATGGTTGTTCATCTTGTACTAAAACTTACTGCAAAATTATTCTATTTCTTTTAATAATAATCACACACACACACACACACACACACACACACACACACACGTACGTTACAGCAATCCCTGCGTTATATTAGTCCAACGGTGGTTTTGGGTTTGGTTTCTTTTTTTTCCCCTTAAAATGGATGGACACACTGGTGCTACCAAACCACAAAATACACAACGTGGACTAAGACTCAACCCCTGTGTTTAGTGCAGATTGCTACAGATGAAGTCACTGCCAGGCCAAATTTTTGTTTGATGTAGACAATCTTACTTTCTTGCAAAAGAATTCACAGTTCACCAATGCTTTTCAAAAAAAGATGAAAATCATTAGTAGCTTTCCTTGTTGACCTGAAATGTCCAGAGCTTAAAGCCACAACAATGTGAAATAGGAAAAAGGAGATTCACAGCAAGAAACCAGAACTCAAGAATAATATTAAACAGGATGCATTATTTTTGATCTATTCTTGCTGATATGAAGCAACAGGTTCACAAAAACATTATTAAAGCTGAAATAGCCATATGATCTGAATAAAAGTATGTTCCTCCCCGCCCCCTCCCTGGCCCCATCACAGGCTACTTAAATTTATGCTCAATAGTTCGGGAGCATGCGTGAATAATTTTATGCACTAAGAGTTTAACACCAGCAGTCAGGTAATCAAAAGACAAATTGCACTGGGAAAATCTGCTATTATGGACCTCTCCAGAATGCTGAAGAGCAACAATGTCAGTCTACATACAAAAGTGCACCTAATCCAGGCCATGGTCTTCTAAATTACTTGTTATGCTTCGGAGAGTTGGACAATGACTAAGGATGACAGAAGAAGAACATATGTTTTTCAGTTGTAGTGCTGGAGAAGAGTCTTGAATATACCATGGACTGCCAAGAAAACAAATAGGTCTGTCTTGGAGAGGGTGAATCCAAGTGTCTCCTTGGAGGCTAGGATTTTGAAGCTCTGTCTCACTCACATACTTTGGGCACGACAAATAGCCTGATACACTAGACTAGCATGTAGCCTAATATACTAGACTGACACGTAGCCAGGAGAGATCGATCGGTTCTTAAAGAAGGACAGCATGCTCGGAATGGTGGATGGACAGTGCAGGAGAGGAAGACCCTGGATGAGAGGGATTGGTACAATAACCAGGGTGATGGGGGTTGGTGTGTGGAAGTCCGTGAGACTGGCTCAGGACAGAGAAGGGTTCAGAGCTACTGTACATAGGGTTGCTATACATCACAGGTGACTCAATGGCACATAACAATAATAACATACTATGACAGATTTGGAAGCAGTTGTGGCATCTACTTTCTAAACATGCCTCCAGAAACTCTATGAACTTTGATAAATATCAATAATTGTAGAGGGGCTTTATGGCTTTTTTTCATAGGGTCATTATAAGTCATGCTTGATTCGAAGACAATCAACAACAACAACAAGAGTTTAATAAGAAGCTCTTAAGGGGTTGTTCGCCCAACTCAAAGGGAGGCAGTTTGAATCCACCAGCTGCTCCAAGGGAGAAAGATAAAAATCTTCTCCAGCGTGATTTACTGCCTTTGAAAACCCACTGGAGAGTCAACTATGAGTCAGTTACAACTTAATGGTAAAGAAGCATTTACTGCTTTATTTGCCCCCAATCATTTTTCGGGAGGTGGGCAGGGGGAAAGACTAAATGAAACAGTGAATTTCATATTATAAGCATAATGTTTAGTCTCAAAGTAGTTCACTAGGATGGTTTTATATAGATTTAGCTGTACAGAAAAGAGAGAGATCTCTTTCTTTCTCTACATGGAGAGTGGAGGGACAGCACAGGAGGGGAAGGCCCTCTATGAGGTGGATTGATTCAGTGACTGGGGTATTTGAGATGGGTGTATTGGAGACAGTGCGATTGGCACAGGACAGAGCAGAGTTGAGGACTGTTGTACATAGTGTCGCTATGAGTCACAAGGGACTCGACAGCACATAACAACAACAACAACAACTCTACATGTACATGAATTTCTATATTTTTCAAAACTCCAAGAATGAAAATTGTCAGTTAGTTTAGTTAGTATCTATTTATTTGACATGTGTTGCCTGAACTAGGTTCATAGGAGCACTAGAAACCACTAGCATGATGAATATTAACCAAATTTTAGATTCCACACACTGGGCATGGGTTCTTGCTATCACCTTGGAGGGTAAGTATCACTTAAATTTTTATTTTGTAGTTCAGGAAAGTCAGGCAGAAAGGTCACACATTAAGTGGTGGTAGAGTTGGGATTCAAAAATCTAACCTCTCAACAGAGAAATAAATCATTGTGTACATTCAGGGGAAAGTTTTGATTTTATAGTTGTTTGTTTCTTTTTTAATCTAATACATATAACCACAACATTCATCATGATTATGATTTGCATGGTTCTTGACAGTTATATCTTGAATTTGCCACAATATATATTCATGATTTTATGTGAACAGTCAAGGTCTAATCAATCTCTCTGAGTATAATGAGCAGGGTTCTAACTATGAATAATAAAATGGTTAACGCACAACAGTCACGGAGGAATAATTCTGATCTTATACTAAGTTATCTGGCAACTGTTAACAAGATCAAGGTTACAGAAAGCAAACAACTGGATTAATTCCATTAGGGCAATTACTGGAATAGGAGTTGAGAAAGCCATAGTTTTAGAGTCAGAGAGGGTGAGGGTCATATGAATGTGGGTGAAGATAATGCAAAATTCAATTCAGCTCAAGGAATGAAGTGTAAAACAAAACATTTGTTGGAATGTTTCTTAATCCAATCAATGCAAGTCACCGCAGCACAGCCAGCCTCAACCCATACATGCTGTATCACTGGAGAACAGGGAATTTGGAAAATCCAGAACCTACATAGATTTCCAAGAAGTTAATGAGCAAGGGGGAAAAAAATGTGTAGGATTGTTCGAGTTATACAGATAGGGGTGAAAATGTCATTGCAAGCTGGGGTTGCTATTCTCTTCCTCTTAAACAGTACAATTCTAGAAGTATGTTGAGTAAAAATGAAATACATGGGGGGGAAAAAGGAGGGAGAAACAAAATGTTGAGAATGAAGATGCGGTGCATATAATTTCCAGAAAACAAGAATTGTGTATGCATTGATATGAGCTTTTCTCAGTTGGGTCTGACTTTCACAGCTTGCCGGGAGATCCAGAAACGTCCTGCATCCAGAGAGTCTAATCTCATTTCCAAGGCACTTCTCTTAATAACCACAGAGTTTAGTCATGGTTCAAACATGTCTTGATGTGCTCTAGAGAGTCCACACAGTGGTCTTTGTGGCCATTCTCAGCTTGTTGATTCTACCCTAAGGACATAATCTTCAAGAATGCAGAACAGTCACAAGATGGCCTGAGAGCAAAAGCATCATACAAGATCACGGGAAGTAAAAATTACTTGATATATATAAAGGGGGGAAAATAAGTTGTGGGGCCATTATATTAATTTAAAGAAGAGAACTAAAATGTTGCATGTTATTTTGTTATGTTATGAAATGCATTTTATTTATAGTGCCTAACTAGTTAAAAAAATACCAAAAACCACAAAACACCAAAATCACAAAAACACCCAGCTTTTGCCTAAATGCCATCACATTTTTGTTTTTGTTGTTGGTTGCTATTAAGTGGATTCTCACTCATAGCAACCCCACCGCAGGCAAATGAAAATACAATTTAATGAAAAGTGATAGTTTATAAACTTTGAGTGATGAAAACGTTGGAATTACTTCTTTAAACTGAGCTGCCAACTTGTTTTTCATACAAACTAGTTGTTTTAGTTCATATTATGCCACACTGTATACAGTTTTTTGAGAGACTTAGAGAAACAAAAATAAAAAGGGAAGACCAACTTCTTGACACAATTAATTATTAGCTATTAAGATGTTGTAGCTTTTACATAAAATATTTATTTATAGTTAATACTTTATTTTAGACATTTAATAATAAATTAATAATAATAATAATAATAATAAATAGCTATGTACAATCTACTACATTTGCTGTAAACATCATCTCCAAATTATAGTCTGAAACCAAAGGCTCATTTCTGGCCTCCAGATGTTAGTAATTAAAAATATGGTGTTAGAATAGCTGACTTCTCATTGGAAAATGTTTGGCAATATCTAATATACTGGTTAAGACCACAGTCTCCGAAATAAGAAAGATTTCCTGAGAAACCAGTTTCTGTGAACTCAGTTCTGACTCATGGTGACTCTGTTTGTAACAGAATAGATTTATACTTAACAGGGTTTCCAGTAAGTAAATCTTCTTAAAATTATCAGACCTCTCTTCTGAGGCACCAGTGGATGGACTCAAACCACTAACCTAACTGTTAGAAGTAGCATGCGAAACACATGCACAATGGAGGAACTCCAAAGTCAGAAAATCTGGGTTCAAATATTCAGGCTCCTCTTCCTCTGCACATTGACTCTCATTAAGTTGATTTGTCTTTCTAAGACTTATTTTCCATCTTTATAAAACTGACATCATAATAGCATCACTTTCTTATTAACACTGCCAAATTATTGAGATAATGCATATGAAGATTATCATAAGACCTTGTAAATAGAAAACAATAAATGCAACATATAATTATGGTATTTGTTGTTAGGTGCTATAGAGTCGACTCTGACTACTGTACAACAGACTGAAGACTTTCCTGATCCTGTGCCATCTTCATAATCTCTGTCAAGCCTAAATGCATTGTTGCAGTCACTGTGTCAGTTCATCTTGAGGGTCTTCCCTTCACCAACCCTCCACATTTCCAAGCATTATGTCTTCTAACAATGACTGGACCCTCCTGACAACATGCCTATAGCATGTGACATGAAATAGCAACATTTTTGTTACTAAGAATAATCTAGTTGCACTTCTAGTTATCATAAATTTTCACTTTGCTGTTGCCATTCTGATAAATATGCCTTACCAACCCTTTCAAAGGAATTAAACATGGAAAAGCCTGCAGATCAATATTGAAATAAGGTTTATCTATCAAAATTGGGATGCTTACAGCCAACGTCCAGAGTTATTTTGCCAGTTGCTCTTCCAGCATCATTGATGGCTATGCACATATAATCACCAGCATCTAGATCTTGTGTTTCTTGAATCTTCAATTGTCCCAAAAGAGGGTCAATGATAAGGAATGTTGATGGCCTCAGCTCAAGATCCCCTACACCAAATCAAAAGGAGAGAATATTAAACACTAAAGCACTTATGTGGTATTTACATTGACTCTGCAATTGGTTTGATTTCAAAATTGAAGAAAATTGAAAAGTTTGGTGTTTTTTTTTTAAATATAAGTGTTTGGTGCAAAGTAGACTATGTCCATGCAATGAAAGAATGAAGTGTTTATTGGTATCTTATTATTACATATAATTCTATACACTAGCCTATAACCAAAAATCCAGACCTAAAGTGATTTTTTTACTGATTGTTTCTAAATTTATATGTATCTAAGTAAGAACAAGCTCTTTGAAGCTCCACTGAGGAACTAGAAATTGATGGCAGTTCTAATGACTGTGGTAGGGAAACAGAAACTTGAAAGAGAGGGCAGAAAGAGGCTTCTTTCTAGTGTCTCTGTGGAAAATAAAACTATCCATTTTCCAGGCAATGTTTGAGCAATTAGACATGTTCCGTGTTGGGATAATGACCAGTTTTTTTTGGTTTGTGGAAGAGTACTTAGTTAGATTTTGTTTTGGAAAGGAGGTAAGTTGACTGAAAAGATTCTGAGGAAGGCAGGGAGGAAGGAACAACTTTTAGCTGAAGAGAACAGGGAAGGGCATGTTGGAAGAAGTGAAGAACATCCAATGACAGTAACAGGGTTTTGTTATAAGTCTCCTAAGACAATGTCACTAAATTTGAATTTGTTGCTGTTTTTAGGTGCCATCAAGTCGAGTATGACTCATAGCAAGACTATAAATTGTAGATCTGAACCCCGTCCTATCCTGTGCCATCTTCATACTTCCTAACACACTAGAGCCCATTGCAGCAGTTACTGTGTCAATACACCTGGTTGAGGGTCTTCCTCTTCTTCACCAACCCTCTATCTTTCTAAGCATCATGTTCCTCTACAAGGAATAGCTCCTCCTAGCAAAATGCCCAAAGTTTGTTTCAGATTAATAGTGATTAAACAAAATATAAATTGGTAAAAAACTACCTCAATCAAGTTCACATTTTATAGCCTCTCGGTTCTTTATTTCAACTGAAAAGTTCATTATCATATAATTGAGGCATCGTAGAAAAATACATACTCTGAGATAGAAACTACGCAAGTATTACTTAGTTTTAGTTTAAAGAGCTATGATGGCTTTGGCTTAGTTGTAAAACATTGCACTGTTAACCCAAAGACAGGTAATTTGAATCCACCAGTTGCTCTGCAGGAGAAAGATGGGGAATCTTATCACATAATATGTACTGCCTATAAAAACCAGTGGGAAGGTGAGCTATGAGTCAGTTCTGACTCAATGGCACATAAAAACAAGAATAGTTATAATTTAATCTCTATATTAGATATAAATTTAAGAAAAATACAGTAAAATGAATAAACTGTCTTGACATCTATTGTGAAATTTAAACATAATTAACACTGGGGAAGGATAGTAGTGTAATTTCAATTCAGCCCTATTCTCAATAAGTGGAGGTGGAGTTAGTGTAAAAGTTGGCTTTTTTAGCCATTTACAGTTAGCCTATCTTGTCTCCACCTACCTAAAATACAGACACATGGTCTGGCAAAGTAGCATGGTCTTGCAAATCATCAATAACTGTGGGACTAGGATACAAGAAAGAGTGCTTCTTACACTGGGCAGCAAGACTTGAGGAAAGCAAGACTTGTGGCAAGTAAGACTTGTGGTAGCAAGACTTGAGGGACACTGGAGAAAGAGCCTGGTGAAAGTGAAAGCTTGGTAGTGGAGAGACTGGGGCATTGATATAGAGAAAGTGTGGAAAGGTGTAACTAGTAGTCCACATCTAAAGGCCAAAGTTAACCTATTTTGCTGTTCCTGCCTTTCTTGATAGAAGGAAAATTGGCATGCTGAACTGAAACCTGAGGTTGGACTAACTGAAGAATTGTACTTTGGGACGGCTTACCTAAAATTTGGCTTTCCTTTGGGGGATATTCTTTGCTTGCCCACCCCCTCCAACTTACTTCTCTAATAAAACACCAATTTCAGTAACACAACTGTGAGACTGTATCAACAACGAATAAATGAACCTCTTGCTGCTGGTGTAGGCACCTTGGGGTTGGGATTTGGGCTCTGTATCTGCTTTCTTCTCTTGGGTGGTGAGTAGCTGTGTTAATCACGCCCTCTGCTTTTTCAGACACACATTGATGTTCCTGTGCCCCCATGGTCCATTTTCTCTTCTTCAGACTTTTGGTGTTTAGGAGTGGAATTCATTGTTTCAGATTCACAGACCCATGGTTCCGTGTTTTTTTAATGTGGGACTTTTGGAGATGTAAAGATTAAATGGTAATTAATTCTTTCAACAAAGTGGGGGGAAAACCTACAAAGTTACTTTTACTGTTACTAAACTGGAAAGAAAAGTTGAGAAGCTGCTAGTTGAGAAGCTGCTTCTTGCCTGAGACAAAAGAGTATAAAGATGAATCTGAGAATTTCCTTAAAACTTTCTGTATGAGTCCCCCCTTATATGTCATAATGTTACATTGATATATATGATAAAAATGACTAAGGTTTTTGTTAACTTGATTATAACATATATTGAAAAGATGATTAAGGTTTTTGTTGCTTGCTATGTACATTGTAATTAGAGGAAAATTGTAAGCCAGTTGGATAGAATGCTTCTCATATTAGGCAGCAAGATTAAGATGAGGAAGACTTATGGTGGAAAGACTTGAGGAAGACTGGAATAAGACCCTGGTGAGAGTGAGACCTTGGTGATGGTGACAGAGAGACGATAGCATTGCTGTGGAGAAACTGTGGCAAGATGTGACCTGAGAATTCTTAGCATTTGTCCTGGCCACAGTTATAGATTTTTTTTTCTGGATACTTGAAGGAGAAGCTGACTTATGACTGCTCTGAGGCAAACCTTGCTAAATGATTAGGATTTATTTGACTGCTGAATTGAAACCAGATCCTGGACTATTTGAGGAATTGTGTCTTGGAACTGCACTATAAAATTTGGATTTGCATTGATAGTCTTTGTCTCTCACACTCTCCAACTAACTTCCCTAATAAACCCCATTCTCAGTAGCACTACTGTGAGTCTATGAGAAAACAATGAATAAATAATCCCCCTTGCTGCTGGTGTGGCTCTAGAGAGGCACCACAGGGCTGGGCTATGGACTTTTTATCTGCTTTCTGGTCTGGAATGGTGAGGAGCTGTGTTATTCTGATTACCTCTGGCCATTTCAGAGAGATGCCCATGGCCCTCTGCCTCCATGTCCAGTTTTCTCCACTTTAGATAGCGGATATAAAGAATATCAAAGAGATTTTTATATCTGGTATATTTTCAAAGAGCTAATGGTAATTGTTTAAAGTTTTTCTGTCTCAAGTCCTTGTTACATTTCTAAACATTATTGGGGAACTTAAAGAGGTTTTTGAAAAATATTGATTACATTAATTTATATTTAGCATTCTAAAAACTAAGCTGAAGAAATGAAAATATACATTATTTTATAATAATGAACATTTAAAACATTTTAGCACAACAAATACATTTTATAAGTAATAACTTTTAAAATGAAATTAAGTTAGAAAATTGGGATTTTTCCATATTTTTGCAAATGCATACAGTATCTAGCTCAACAGAAGATGAATGAACATATGCATATTTGCTTCCACATTCACTCTGTCAGTTATCATACAATACACTGTATCCAGAAAATTCAGCCATATACTTGTGAGATAACAAGAGAACAATGACAAATAACTTATATGTGTTATTATAAAAATAACTTTGATTTTATGGAGTCCTATGAAAATTGTAGATAATCCCCCCAAAATTCCAGACCACATTTTGAAAACCACTCTATTTCTTTAATATCTTATGAAACAATGATAGTTATAGAAGGGCTTCAGACCTTTGGTCCATAGGGTCATTATGAACTGTGATCAACTTGAAGGCAGTTATCAAAACCAAGGACAAACGTCCTTTTTTACAACATTTTAATAGTGTTCTGATTTTCTTTTGAACCTACTTTATGTTGCTCACTTTTGAAAATGGAAAACCTAGAAATTAGCATGAGTATTTATATGTGTAGAATTCCTTTCCTTGGAGGCTGTAAACAAAAGAAAGTTTATTAATGTTTCCATTTAATTATGAACTTTATTCAATATTAATTTCCTCAAAAAGATATGAAGGAAAGTAATTTTTGTGATTATGGAGAGACTACTTATCTTCATCTCTTTCATAAAGAAGGCTTTTCCTAACCTTTTTACATCTTGTTCCCACACCAAAATGGAAGAGGACTAATACTGAATTGCTTTCCATCCTCTTGTCTTTGGGTCAACATGAATATAGTAGAGTTCATTCAAGTTTTTCTCCCAGTAGTCAAGATTTTATTTCTGTGGTTGATTGCCCACACATGACTGAATAGATAATTTAGCCTGCTTCAAGGTTTTGAGCAGACCTACCTGTGGTTTATTGAATATCACAGCAATTTCTTCCAGTATGGTCTTTCAGTATCCAATAGCCATATTCTATCTGTGGTGATTTGTAACTCAGAGAGGGAATTGTGGTGTTACTCACTGGATGAATAACATGTTCAATTTAGAGAAAAGAGTAATAAGGGGCCAATTCCAGAATATTCCAGATAATAATTTTTTAAAGAGACTATGAGCATAATTCTCTACCTCCTCCCTTAATTTCTACTCCATTTTTAGGACCAGCGAGGCTGCCAAGAAGACCAACTTACTAAAGAGCTTCAGTTTGGGAGAAGAAAAGACATTTTGTGGTTCTCCTATATGGGCAGAGATCTCTTATCTAACACTCCATTAACTTTTGAATTTTTATTTTCAACATAAGCTTTGACTGACATTTTTTTAAAAAAGACCATGCCTCTAATACATTTTTCCTGAGCCAACTTAATAACAATCAGAATTTTGAAGTCTTACATATTTCATTTGTAATCCAAAGGTTTAAGTATTTTGAGTAACACAAATGAGTGTATGTTAACTGAAATAAATTCTATTGAGCAAATCTAGAAATATCAGAGAAAACATCAAGATTGAACAGTTCTTAACATGGAAAATTTTTTAAAAAAGATTATCTCCTAATTTTCATCCCTGTTTTTTATTTAGATCATTAAAAAGTGCTTGTTTTCTACATAAGGCACTTCTTTTTCACCTCATGTTCCCCAAGCGTTTGAACTTGAGGTGAATTCATAATTCTGTGATTATGACATCACCCCGTCGCTATGGGGATGTCTGTGATTTAACAAACAGAATCATAACAATAGTGCTTTGTACTATTTAGTGTTTTTCATCTGAAGATTAAAAGTATTTTGCAAACAGATTCTCAATAATCCTAGCAACCTCCCATTAGAGTGTTTGTTGGAATTGTTCTTTCTCATAAATTGGAAGAACTGAGACAGAAGCAGGAGTAAGGCTTTTTTTACAGATACCTACTGTAAAGCAGCAGCTGGACCAGGACCCAAGCTTATTCTCAATAAGGGCAAGAGATCCATTACCGTGTTTTGGTTTGTTTGTTTTTCCTTTCTTTATAGAACCACAGATGTGTAGTCTTTCTGTGAGGATACAAGCCTTTGCCATACTTGATAATGTAGGCCCCGGACTATTGATCTTTCATTGTTAGCTTCAGAGTATGTCTTGATTTTTCAGAAAGCATCTCTGAAAATCTGAAGACTTTTTAATGGTGAGATCCATCTTTTCTAAGGAAGGTGAATTGAAATCAGGGAGGCTATTTTAACATTTATAGAGTATTCATGGATATTTTTCTAAAGGAAACAATCCTAAACTAACAAAGACAATGTTCAGCTGCATTAGCAAAGGCGGACTTTTCCTTCCTTGGTTTTCATGGTTTTGTAATCCACACCAGATGTCACATTCTAAAACTTCAAGTTTAGAATTTTGAGTTACCATCCCCAGTGAGATCATAAACACATTTTATGGGGCTGCTAAGTCACACACCAAAACAAATTTTTAACAAATCAGTTTTTTTTAAGAGGAAGCAAAACTAAGTGAACTAGACAAAAAAACACTTGGAAGCGTACCTTTGAACCATTTGACTTGAGGTTGGGGAACACCAGAGGTTTTACATTCCATAACTGTTGTATCACCAAGGGCAACCAAGAGCTCACTCTGAATGACCATCAACTTTGGAGCTTCTGCAAAGGTCAAATATGCAAATATTTAATGCCACACGCAACCCGTTGGTGGTTATGAAATTAATCAATTAAAAAACTATGTATGTGCTTCCAGCTATTTTAATATCTATAATTAAAAGAGAGCTCTTATAAGACCTGTACATGTGGATTTATGTTATGAAAAGATTAGTTTTTTTAGGAAAAAAGCCCACAAAATCACTATGAGTCCTAGAAGATTTCGGAAATTTACCGAATTATTTTTATGAAAAAAAATTAGGAAAACATAATTGTGGAGATTGAATGCATCTTAAAAAAGCAATACTAGGTGAGTGGGGAGAAAAATGCACAATGAATGAATGAAAATCCAAAATCTCTGTAAATGATCATTGAAATTAATTTTTAAAAAAGCAATACTAAAGGAACAGAAAAGAGGGCCACTAATAAGAGTAAAAGAAACATAATCAAAAGAGGGATGATAATAAAATCAATCTATCACTTAGTAGATTAATTAAGCTGTGAGAGTAATATAGTTGCTGACGAAATTATTTCTAGCATTTTATACCTCTTTTAATGATATTCATATCTAATAACAAAGAAGTAACACCGAAAATGCTATCTATTGAAAAACATCCACCCCCACATGACAAACTTCAAGTCTCTAGTTTTGATTCCACTTTTCATTTTGGTGCTATCTAAAGACATTCCCTCAGTCCCTTTCTGTGCTCTGTTTTCTGTCTGCATGTCTAATGCTTTACTAATACACATTTCCTCTCAATTGCCCATTTTAGAATGGGCTCACTAACAACTGACGTTATTTTTAAAACAAGATTGACCTTGTGTACTCTGCTGAGAATAGCCACTTACAGTCAAGGTATACTGATTCAGAATCTGAGGTTCTAGTTAAAAAGTAGATTCTTATTCAGTATATCTAGGGTGTAAATGCAAATTGCCACCAGGAGTAGAATTGGAAATAACTGGTTCACAGACTTGTTTTAAACAAAGCCAAGAGTTAATTTTTCAAAGATCATGCTACTCTTTTAAAATCTTCAGTGATTTACTATTGCTTTCAGAATATAGCCCAAATTTTAATTTGGTTTTAGATAGGTAGATAGAGATAGAGATATAAATATAAATAATATAAATATAAATATCTATCTCACAAACTAGTACATGTCTTTCTTTTTTGTCTTAGATTCCACTGTTGTTGTTTTGTACCATCCAGTCTGAACCAACCCATAGCTGACCCTCAGGCAGGTTTTCAGAGGCAGTTAACCACTCGGGATGAGATTGCCCATCCTTCTCCTGCACAGTGGCTGGGGGATTCGAACCACATGTCTTCAGGATTTCAGTGCAGCTTCTTGTCAGTAGGTCACCAGAGCTCCATTATACATCCCATTTAATATAAGGCATTTAAAAAAACTCCTCCTATCAATTGCCATTAAGCCAATCTGACTTGTGGTGATCCTATGCATTTCACAGTAGATTATATTCCATATGTTTTTCAATAATTGTTATCTTTTGGAAGTTCCGTGTGTAGTATAAACTGTTAAGCAACTGAACTACTAACCATAAGACATATTCAACAGATGCCTTGGAACCTAGGCCTCGTAATCTGTTTTAGAAAGACCACCATTCACTGAGTATAGCTCTACTCTGTACATACTAGATTACCGTGAGTCAGAATTAACTTGAGGGTAATACATTTTCTTTTTGTTTTGTGTATGTATTTGTGTTTGTTATCTCTTGGAAATTGATTGCCAAACTCTTACTGTATAAGTCATTATCACTGTAGTTAGTTAAAACTACATATATACTATGTTAAAGTATATATATATATATATATATATATATATATATATATATATTGATTATATATAGCTATTATCTCTCTATATATATATAGATATAAAGATATATTGCTATATTGATATATATAGATGATTCTGCCTCACAGAGATGCCATGTTGTAGAACAGAATAATTCCACAGGGTTTTGAAAGCTGAGATCTATCAATAACAGATCACTCGATTTCTCTTCCAAGATGTATCTTGGTAAATTCAAACAATCAACTACTTGACTGGTACTGGAGTTTTCGTTCAACTCATTGATGTTAAATTGAAACCAGTCCATAGCTGCCTCTCCCTTGGGTTTCCATGGCTATAAACCACATGGGGAAGGGACTGCCCATGTTTTACCCCAGGAGCTACTAGTAGACTTGAGTTGCCAAAGAGGAATGCCTGAAATTAGCAGGGATAATCTCTATAGTTACATAAGTACCTCACCACACCCTCTATTATATTTTCCTTCCTTTATTAAAGCTATTTCTTACGACTGAAATGTTCTTTGCTACAACCCTTCAAATCACACTCATTCTCTTAGATTGAGTTTAAAATCTGTATTCTTTGGGAGATACTTGTGAATTTTACTGTATAATTAATCTTTCTGTCTGTATCACACTCTGGCACTTTTCTTTCAGTTTTGTTATATTGCTTTATGTTTCTACTTCTAGTATATAAGTGCTTGGAAAGTAAGGATTATGTGACATTTATTTATTTTAAAATTTTTACTGTCCATATCATATTATTTTGCTTAACTGAGTGTTTAACAACTTAAATGTGCTGTACATTCAGCTCCTATGTGAGCAAACCTAAATTTGTTTATCCTAGACAGTTCTATGTTACTCACTCATTCTTTTTCTCAACTGTCTGTTCTTTTTCTACATGGGTGTTCTACCAGCCTTTTAAAGTCAGCTTTCTCCAAACCAAAGCTCACTTCCCCTTCTAAATGTATTTCTATGCCAAATAAATGTGTGTACAAGTGAAAGTATTCCTTTTTAGGATTTCCAAGTTCAAAAAGTAGTGATATTTTGTTTCCTCTCTCATCTGTCTTCTCAAAATTCAATCATCCGTATTCATCATGGCTTTCATCACACCTCTTTCTCTTCAGTTGGTTTTACGTCCCTCCCATGAATGAATGGAGAATGGGTGAGAGGGTAGAGGCTTAGCTATTAATTATCAACAGTTGATTAACATTTAGCTTATAAGACCTCTACCCTTTATTTGATGAAGAAAGAACAAATTAAATAAGCATTCTGTAAAAGAATTGCCATGAAGTAGACTTTCATGAAATGGCTGACTGGGTAAAAATGGGAGATGTAAAATGAAAATAATACCTGGATCAAGAAAATAACAGAAATATTATAATCATTTTAACTGTGAATTTGAAATGTAAAGTAGAAGTTAAACTGGAAAAAAAACAACAACAACTATAAGCCACAATGATTGCCCTGGGGTAGATTCTGACTCACAGTGACCCTCCATTTAGCATCCAAAGGTTTACAAGATGAGACTGCCTTTCTTTATTGAATCGAGTGGCTAGTGGATGTAGACTGCTCACTATACAGTTTTGAACTGAACCTATAATTTATTGTCACCAGAAAAACTATAAACTCACACTCAAACTCAACATCATTATGTTGGTTTCAACTCTTAGTGACCTTCCTTTCAGTTTCTCAGGCTGTGAATCTTAATTGGAAGAGATTGCCTGATTTCTCACAAGGAGCCATTAATGGATTTGAATCACTGGAGATACACACAGCCTTTGAGTTAACATATGATTCACTACAGACAATGCCACAAAAACTCCAGAAAGGACCCAAAATTGATTATTTTGAAAATTCAATTTTGCAGAGAACAGATGAATCGTGCAAAGGGAAACACTGAGTTCAACCTGGAACTCTCATAAGGGAGATGCTTGCTTGATTTCTGTTGATGAAGATACTAATTAGTAAATGTTCAAGTTGGTTACAATATATGCTTTAGTGCAATAATACCTGAAGTTGATAACTAAAACATAATATTGTATGTAAGTTTTATCTAACAGAAATTTTCAAAACAATATTTTCATATTGCTTTTTATACTCTTTATCTTTACAAATCAGTCTTTTAAACAGGTATACTTGCCAATATATCTAAGTGTAGATGTCTGTTTATCTGTTCCAGCTGAGTTACTTGCGAGGCAGCCATATACACCTGCATCACTGGGAACTGCATTTTTTATAAATAAGGTACCATCTGAGGTCATCCTATACCTATAAATAATAAAAGAATAAAACAAGAAATAGCATAATAATAGCATCAAGATGCTACTTCCTTCAAATAACTTAAACTATTTCAAAATTATATTCTTGGTACACATGGAAGAAGTGTTTAGCATCAACATTTTATATAAATAAATATAGTAAACTAACAAATGTTACATGTTATAAATTGTTCTAGGATTCCTTCATTTGTTAATATTTTTACTCTTCATAAAAATCCCAATATTCAGATATTATTATGATACGCAAAGAAGTTGTCTAACTTGCCCAAATTTAGGATTACTAAGTTGAAAGAACTAGAGTTTTCACTCAGCCAGTCTTGTTCCATGCAGTAAACTGCTTTGCTAAATGATTCCTCAAAATGAAAACCTTAGGACTGAAATGTCTCTTGTCACACAGTAAGTCAGTGATGAGTCTAGGAATAGAAACTGGCTTAACTTGCTGGATCGTACCTAAGCCTTCCTTCTCATGCCAAATCCAGAGTAATGGAAGCCCGATGGTTGGAATCTTTGTTGTTTATGTTCCACATATTCATTGCTCTTTGAGTGTAAGAGGAGTCAATGGTTTTAAAAAGCATCCAGTAGAATAAAAGAACTTTCAAAGTAGTATGACAAAAGTAGACAGTAGTTACAAAAATGCCTCTGCCTACTTTAATCAGACTGTCAGGGCCTTTGCCTGTCCCTCTTTCTCGTGTTGCAGAGCCATCTATTCCGTAAGTAGATGTGTTAAGGCTACACATTCCTTTACTCCACAGAATATTTATTACCGCCACTTCAGTTATCCAAAGTAAACCTATTGTTACGCTGTTACACTGTACAACTCCAAGTACTGGGGATGTACTTAGTCCCAGCTATTGGATTCAAACTTAATAAGTAAAAGCTGTATAAATTAATTTTTTTTTTACATTTCTTGGCTTGCTTAGAAAATCTAAAGCTGTGGGTTTTGGTCAAATCTCACTTAATCTTAGGGATTTGGTCATATTAGTTTTGTGTAGAAATTTTACCAGTTTTCACACTCAACAAAAACAAAGAACATGATACAAACCCAGTACCTGTGTGAACCCACAAGAAACATATTGTTCATGGTCCAGGAGATCTTTGGCTTTGGAAAACCTGTTGCAGAACACATAATGGAGACCTCAGACCCTCCTGTGAAAGATTGATTCTTGGGCATCACTGTGACTTTAGGTGGTTCTGTAAATAAAAAGAGAATAATGTATGAGCACTTGGTCTTGGGTGTGGCCTCTGTTAGTACTTCTTTGGCCTTTCCACAGCCAAATATTGCTCTTCTCTGTGATGAATTCATCAGACATTTGGTTCTTCCTGTATAGAAGAGAAAACACAACTAACAAAAGCAAGGTAAATTAATCCTCTTTAAGAGAGTAAAGTAAATTTTATCCTAATATTTCCGTTAGTGACCATGCGACCCTTGTTCCACACACTGACTAACGTTTTCTGCCTGTAACTTCAGTATAAACCTATTTCAAGGCCAAGTTTCTAGGCAGAGTCTTTGACTTTTTCTACAAAGTGAACAAAGTCATGGAGCAACAACTTTGGTTGTCTATGTTGTCTGCTATGTTTGGATTAAGCTTTTATTTACTAGATTATAAATGAGTTGGGGTTAGAGAGTGTATCTTTCATATATCCATTCCTCAGGAATCAATAGTCCCTACTGTTATGTAGTGGCTTGCATTTAACAGACACAAAACTGTTGATGGAATGAAAGCCATGAATGCTAACATGGTTTTGACCAAGTAATACAACTCCTTGAAGAAGATTCTATGTATCCTCATACCACCAGATACATAGGACCTCAACACAAGAGGAAATATCTATCATTGAAATCTCCTAGTATAGTAATTAAAAGGCTTATGAAGAGGAAATGTTAAACCAATAATATAAAACCCCTCATATTATGAATATACTGTCAAAAAGAAAAATTCTCTGTGACAAGTCTTGGGTATTGATATATTGGCCTGATCAATTATACCCTTTAGAGCTACCTTACTATATTGGATGAATGAACCTTAAATGAAATTGTGAATAATTTGTTACTATCATCAATCAATTGAAATTATGAAAAGAAATTTACTTTCTACAATGTTTGAAACATATTTAATGAGTATTAACAAAATGAAACAACTCATTCATAACATAAGTTTGTTGTTGTTGTTGAATGATCATAAACAAGGCACTGTGTTAAATTCTAGGGATACCCTGAGGAGCCAAATTGGCAAGGAGTTTGTTTTCCATCTTACAAGGTTATTACAACTGAAATTTAAATATTCAGTTAGTGAGATCTGAACATATTAAAAATGTATTCTCACTATAACTGAGTATGCAAACAATGTCTTCGTTTCATTAAGAAAAATCAGCTTGAGAAAACTTCCTTCCTTTGAAAGAGGGAAAATTGGCATTGCCGGAGAGCAGTAGCTACCCAACAGAACAAATCTAATTAGCACTTAATCACTAGTGGCTTACAATCCTCCCCCTTTTTTCCCTGTTTACATTGCTTTTCAACTTATGATGATCTTGTCTTTGAAGTTAATCTTTGAAAGGGTTTTCCAGCCTGTAGACCTAGCTGATAGCCCCATTAACCCCTGGATCCTTCTTGGTGAACACAGGGCTAGAAAGCAATGAAGCCAGAGGCACACTAGCCAAGGACAGTAAGCTCAAACGCTGATTCCACCTGGAGTCCATCAAGCCTGAAATGTTGAAGAACTCTTCACATTGTGGGAGTGTTGTAGAGACGCTCCAGGAGATGATGAGAAAGAATGGGATGTTTCTTTAGTTTTAAAATTTATTTACTACCCATATTTAACAAAAAAACTGTTTCTCATGTCTCGCTAGGACTTTCATAAATATTCTGGCATCTTTTAGGATATCATCTTAACATGGTTCCTTCCAATGAGTCTGTAGGAGTTGACCTGGCATCTTTCCCAGCACAGATCCCACTGGTAGGCTCTGTAGTCCAGACAGTAACGTGAAAGCTAACATCAGTTACCAAGCCAGAGTACTGGAAGCTGAGAGGTCATTTTGCAAATAAAACCTGGATATAAGGTATTGTTCAGGGTCATGAATTAAGTTTGTGTATAGCATACAAACATAATAATTTCATTCAACAGAAGGTGAGAAATATGCCATTGTATTGGGGGGAGCAGAATCCCTGCTATTAATAACAAAATCATTTCTGAGCATAAACAAACAGAGAAGCAAAACTGGATTTCCACCAAATAACAGCTGAATAAATAAAGTAAAAATGATTTAGTTTTACTTAATTAGGTTAAACAAGAAACTAAAAGACCTTACATTATTTGATTCAACTATCTCTCAGGCAATTATCAAGATTATCAATCAGATAAGAGAAACTTTTAAAAATTGCATGAAAATAAAAGCAATATACAATAAGACGTAACCAGAATAATATCATTAAATAAAGGGAAGATATAGAGAGGTGAACAGAAATATAGACAACATAAACAAAACACTAGTGGATACACAACCCTGCATTATCAATGATAAGATTAATTTTCAAATATGTATACATTCACAGACCAAAATGGATGTCAGAAGAAACTCTGAAGATTGCACTGGAACGTAGAGCAGCCAAAGCACAAGGAAGAATCCAAGACACTAAAGAGCTGAACAGAAGATTCCAAAAGGCAGCACGGAATGACAAAGCAAAATACTACAATGAAATGTGTGAGGAGCTAGAGTCAGAAAATCAAAAGGGCCGAACTCGTTCAGCATTTCTTAAGCTCAAGGAACTGAAGAACAAATTCAAACCTCGAGTTGCTACAATCAAGGATGCTTTAGGCAGAATGTTAAATGATCCAGGGGTATCAAAAGAAGATGGAAGGAATATACTGAGTCATTGTATTGAAAGGAATTGGCAGATACAGAAGAATTTAATGAAATAGCATTTGAGCCAGAGCCGATGGTGATGAAGGCAGAAGTTAAAGCTGCTTTGAAGGAAATAGCAAAAAATAAGGCCCCAGGAATAGATGGTATACCAATTGACATATTTCAGCTAACAGATGCTGCCGTGGATGTGCTCACCAAATTATGCCAAGAAATCTGGAGAACAACCACTTGGCCAACTGACTGGAAGAGGGCTATATTTGTTCCCATCCCAAAGAAGGGTGACCCAACTGAGTGTGGAAACGACAGAACAATATCATTGATTTCACATGCAAGCAAGATTCTACTGAAGATTATCCAAAAACGACTGGAACAGTACATCAGCAGAGAACTGCCAGAAGTCCAGGCTGGGTTTAGAAGGGGTCGTGGTACTAGGGATATTGTAGCTGATGTTAGATGGATCTTAGCTGAAAGCAGAGAATACCAGAAGAATGTCTATCTGTGTTTCATTGATTATGCAAAGGCATTTGACTGCGTGGGTTATAACAAACTGTGGCTGACTCTGAGAAGAATGGGAATCCCAGAACATTTAATTGAGCTAATGCGAAACCTATACTTGGACCAAGAGGCAGTCGTCAGAACAGAGCAGGGCAACACTGCATGGTTCAAAATTGGGAAGGGTGTAGCCAGGGATGTATCCTATCTCCATACCTTTTCAACCTGTATGCAGAGCAGATTATCCGAGAGGATGGGCTCTATGAGGAGAAGCGTGGTGTTAGGATTGGTGGACAATCTATTAACAATCTGTGTTATGCAGATGACACAACCCTGCTTGCTGAAACTGAGGAGGACCTCATGCACTTACTGCAGAGGGTCAAGGACTACACCCTTCAGTATGGACTGAGGCTCAATGTCAAGAAGACAAAAATTTTCACCACTGAACCAATCGGTAGCATCAGGATGGATGGTGAAGAGATTGAGATTGTTCATAGCTTCAGTTTGCTCGGCTCCACGGTCAACACTCTTGGCACCAGCAGCCAGGAAATAAAAAAAAATGTATTGCGATGGGAAAGTCTGCTGTTAGGGACCTCTCTAAAGTAATCAAGAGCAACGGTGTCTCTTTGGAGACTAAGGTGCGCCTGATACAGGCCATGGTTTTTGCAATCACTTGTTATGCATCAGAGAGTTGGACAATGACTAGGGAGGATAGAAGGAGAATTGACGCCTTTGAGCTGTGGTGCTGGAGAAGAGTATTGAATATACCATGGACTGCCAAGAAAACAAACATACTCATCCTAGAGAGGGTTAAACCAGGCTGCTCCTTGGAGGCAAGGATTCTGGGGCTTTGCCTGACATACTTTGGGCGTGTTGAAGGAGAGACAGGTCTTTAGAGAGGGACATCATGCTGGGTAGAGCAGCGGGACAGCGCAGGAGGGGAAGACCCTCTATGAGGTGGATTGATTCAGTGACTGGGGTAATCGGGATGGGTGTGTCAGAGGCAATGAGATTGGCACAGGATAGAGCAGAGTTTAGGGCTGTTGTACATAGGGTCGCTATGGCACATAACAACAACATACATTCACAGGCAAGATGAACAAATAAGCAAGATGAACAAGTCAGGACAGGTGAAACCATTACATTCACAACCATATGCAGATCTGGTAGAGGTATTTCTACATGTGTTTCTGTATATGCAGCAAATATTTTCATGTATATAGTAGAGCCAGCAAAGGAGAGAAATCTATGTAAATGTCTTAATTATAACTAAACATCCCGGGGGAATGACTTGCTGGACGTATGGCTTGAGGATCATCGTCTAATTGGATATCAAGGCAAACTCGTATAACCTAGACAGTGTTTTACATTGTACTTTGTAAGTGGTGACTGAGATTATAAACGTTGATAAGCAGTCATGCAAGGTGCAACTACTGAAGGATATCTCAAAAGTGCACAGAAGTAATCTGTTCAGTTTTGTAACAGTGGTCGCTTGAACAGCAAGCTCCATGGCTGTGCAGTAAGAACTAGATGGTCCTCAGTCATTACTGCTCACCACTCTAAAGAGGATCACAATAGAAGGTGCTGTACAGAGTGAGAAAAAGGTTTAGAACAAACCTAAAGATTACAAAAATGGTCAGGTTTATTGGATTTAAATAGACAGATGGGAAACACTGGAATATAGAGGCTTTGTCACCTTTGAGCCTGGAAAGAAATTCACTCATGAGCATCAACTTTCAGCCAACCAATAGACAGGTCCATAAGATGCACAGTAAGTGTAGGAAAGTGTCACTCTTAATTATATAACTTTCCAAAGACAGCTACTGACCAAGGATATGACTCAAAAGGCAGACAGATTAATACAAATGAGACTAGAGAGAGGAATAGTACACTAAGGTGCACCTGATCCAGGCCATGACCTTTGCAATTACTTGCTATGCGTCAGAAAGCTGGACAATGACTCGGGATGACAGAAGGAGAATTGATGCCTTTGAGCTATGATGCTGAAGAAGAGTACTGCATATGCCATGGACTCCTAGGAGAACAAAGAAGTTCGTCCTGGAGAGAGTGATACCAGGCTGTTCCTTGGAGGCAAGGATTCGGAAGCTTTGTCTGACACATTTTGGACATGTTGCTCGGAGGGACCAGTCCTTGGAGAAGGATATCATGCTTGGGAGGGTGGAGGGACAGCGCAGGAGAGAAAGACCCTCAATGAGATGGACTGATTCAATGACTGGGGTAATGGGGGGTAGGTATGTCAGAAACAACAAGATTGAAGGCCAGATGAGTTGTAGTATGACATCAAAGATATCATTGATGAAGAGAGCTAAAAGTGGTTAGAAAGAGAGAGGGAAAAGGAAAATAATGAACTGGATGTCAGAAGAACTCTGAAAATTGCACTAGAGTATCAAGATGTCTAAATAAAGGGATAGCATGCCAAAGTAAATGGCTAAACTTATTCCAAAGGGCATCTTGAAAAGAAAAAGCAAAGTCTTATAAGAGAAGGTGCAGAGAACTGGAATTAGAAGATAAAAAGGGAAGAACTTGCTCTATTTCTCAAGCTGAGAGAACTGAAAAACAAATTTAAGCCTTAAATAATGATACTGAAAGATGCTACTGCAATGTTATTCACTATCCTAAGAACATGGAAATAGTCCATATGTACAACCAGAATCAACTGGGTTGAGAAATTGTGGTACATTCACACAACTGAATACCATGCAGCCCTAAGGAGCAACAATATCGAAAAAATACTATGTAACTTGAGAGAGGCTGGAGAGCATTATGCTTGAGTGAATTAGCATAGTCTCCTAGGGACAAATACCAAATACTGCATAAGACCATTATTGTAAAAATACAAGGATAACTAGTTATACTTATATAGGAACTATATAAGAGGTGGTGCAGAGGGGTGAACATAGGTAGAGGTGAAACCACAGGGCTGCAGATTTTGATGGGATCTGGATGGAAAACAGGGTAATGGTGATTAATTTTCTAAAACATAATTCATGAAAATGATTGTACGAAACACAATGAATGGAGAAGAGTGTGAAACACAATGTAGTTAAACTTTTTTTTTCTGTTAGAATAGTGTCTGCGAGGACAGTGGAGGGAGGGCTAGGCCAGGACTTGTGACCCAGCCACCCCAACCCCCTCTACCTTCAAATCATACAGACTACAACTCCCAGAGACTACAGCTCCCAGAAGTACAGACTACAACCCCCAGAGTTCTGTGGGGAAACGCCATCTTTAAAAACAGACTTTGGTGGGAAATCTGTGAGGACAGTGGAGGGAGTGCCGGGCCAGACTTGTGACCCAGCCACCCCACACCCATTTGGGCCCGAGGGCCAAGGAGGACAATCATATATGCCACATCTATAATATCTATAAGATTTATCAATCTTCCCTAAAATACTCATGTACCGTTGAGGATTAAGTTACATGGGGAATCAAACTGGTCTGGCCTGACTACGTGGGGCCCACTAACTCAAACAACAGGGAGATCCTGAGCATCTCCAAAGAGTGGGGAAGCTATTTCAGAAAGGGAACAACAGACTTCCTCCTTCATTATTTAGGTTTCCTCGAGCCCCTCCCCATGTGTATCAGTGTGTGCTTCCTCCCTCCCCACTCACGTGAGCCTTGGAGTGTGCACGCAACCTCTACACATCTGCTCTTGTTCCTGCCCAACCTCCTCTTAGAGCGGTGACGTCAAATAAAAAAAAAAACAGCTACCACCTCAGACACGAAGAATTCTGCCACACCAATGGCCCATAGAAAGAAGAGTGCTTCACTTGTCCCACAAGCCCAAAGGAAGATATCAACCCCCAAAGAAGATACAGTAGCAATGGATCTCCTAAAACCAGAAAGCCTGATGGAACTTTCTGACACTGATTTTAAAAAAACCATGACAGCATATTTTCAATGGATGAAAAAGAAACTTGATGAATTACAGGTTAGTGCTAGAAAAGATCAGGAGAAGCATAAAAAAAAATCCAAAATAACGCAGAGAAAACAAATGAAGCATTAGAGGCACTGGAAAAACAAGAAACTGTGATCCAAAATATGAAATCTAAGGTTTCTGATGCTGTCAACATGATGGAGGGACATACAAATAGAGGTGAAGAGATGGAAAACAAAATCAGTGAAATAGAAGATAGATTTGTCACCACAGATTTGACCGAGAAAAAAGCAGAATCCAAAGAGAAGGAAACAGAAGAAAGCTTAGGAATAATGTAGGATACCATTAAAAGAAATAATATCACTGTTAAACTTTTTAAGGAAACCAATTAAAAAATTAAAAGGTACTATTGGCAGTATGTTGAATTGACCTAGGAAGCATAGTTGTTGTTGTTAAGTGCTGTTGAGTCACAGGCAACTCATAGTGACCCTATGAAGGAGAGTCCTCAACGCTTGGGTGTCTCTCATCCTCTCTCCAGAGGAAGCATATGCTGATGATATAATAGAGTATACAGAAAACCCCAGAGACTCAACAGCAACAACAAAAACAATCCAAACCTGATGGAGCTAGTAGACCAGTTTAGTATAGTGGCAAGATACAAGATCAATATCCAAAAATCAGTGGGATTCCTCTACAGTAACAAAGAGAACTTAGAAAAGGAAACCAAGAAAGCAAAACTATAATAGCCAACCACAAATTAAGATACTTGGGAGTGAATCTAACTAGAGACATGAAAAAGACTTATACAAAGAAAATGACAGAATATGTTTGCGAGATACAATAGAAGACCTAAAAAAATGGAAAAATATGCCCTGTTCATGGATAGGAAGATTCAATATTGTGAAAATGATAACCCTACCTAAAGCAATCTACATGTTCAACACAATCCCAATACAGATATCAAAGTCATTTTTCAAGGAGATTGTCAAGTTTATTTGAAGAGGAAAGAGACCTCAAATTAGCAAAGAACTTATGAAAAGCAAAAATGAAGTGGGAGGCATAGCATTCCCTGACCTCAAAACCTACTGTACAGCAGTAGTAACCAAAACAGTATGGTACTGGTACAATGATAAGCACATAGATAAATGGAACAGAATTGAGAACCAAGAAATGGACCCATCTATCTTCCTATGGTCAATTTATAATGGATAAGGAAATAAAATTTATCAAATGGGGAAATTACAACCTCTTCAACAAATGGTGCTGGCAAAACTGGACTGCTACCTGCAGAAAGCTGAAACAGGATCCACATCTTACACCATATACAAAAATCAACTCAAGGTGGATAAGAGACCTGGGAGTAAAGTCCCAAAACATAAAGTTCATAAGAGACAAACTGGGATTAAGCTTAGAATGTCTAGAAATGCAAGAGACAAACTGGGATTAAGCTTAGAATGTCTAGAAATGCAGAATTTGAAGAAGACAAAATTGATGAAAGGGACCTTCTAAACACTAAATGTCTGTGCTCAAAAACTTTTTTCAACAGGGTAAAAAGAACACCTACTGACTGGGAACAAGCATTTGGCAATACCATATCAGACATGGGTTCCATAATGAAAGTTTACAGAATACTCCTGGGCCTCTAGGGAAAAAAAGTCTAGTAATCTAATTACAAAATGGGCAAGAGACATGGAACGACTTTTCACAGAGGAGGACATTTGGATAGCCAACAGACACATGAAAAAATGTTCAAAATCACTGGCAGTAAGAGAGATGTAAATCAAACCACAATGAGATACCATCTCACCTCAGTAGCAGTGTCAAAGTTTAGCAGGGCAGTAAGTAAAAAATGTTGAAGAGGATATAATGAGATAGGAACTCTTATACACTGTTAGTGGGATTGTAAAATGGTACAACCTCTCTTGAAGGCAGTTTGGAGTTTTCTCAAAAAGCTGAACATATAAATTCCATTTGACCCAGGTATTCCACTACTTGAAGTAAACCTTGAGAAAATGAAAATCGAGACACAAACAGAAACTTGTACACTACTCTTCATAGCAGGGTTATTCACCATCACAAGAACATGGAAACAGCCCAAAATATCCAACTACAATGAAATGGATTAAGAAATCATGGTATATTCACATAATGGAATACTATGCAGCATGCAGGAGCAATGATTTTGTAAATTATTACCTAACTTTGGAGGTGCTGGAGAGCATTATGCTAAGTGACCTAACTCAGTCCTATAAGGACAAATCCTGTATAAGACCATTACTGTAGAAAGTGTATGAGGATGTGAGGCAGAAAGGGGATCAGAACGATGAGGATGAGGGAGGGGAACTGTTAAGAATAGGGTTGCACAATTTGATGGGTGCAAGGAGAAATTAGTAAAGGAAAGGAGAAAGATCAGTATGAAAACCAATGTACACAACTATATAAGTAAATCAGTATAATATAAAAATTTTATTTGCACGGGTCGGGGGAGACAGAGGGAATAGAGTCACTATACCAAAAAGAATTGACTAACACTTACAGGAAGTACCATATGAGTAGGAGCCAATGATAATGAAGGAGGAACTTGAAGCTGCACTGAAGGCATTGGCAAAAAATAAGACCACAGGTGTCAATGGGATACAAATTGACTTGTTTCATTTGACAGATGCAGCCTTGGATATGCTTATCAGTTTACACCAAGAAATTTGGAGGACAGCTCTCAGGTCAATAGATTTGAAGAGATCCATATTTGTTTCCATTCCCAAGAAAGGTGATCCAAAAGAATGTGGAAACTATCGAACAGTATCATTAATATAACATGAAAGTAAAATACTGTTAGAGATCATTCAAAATAGCAAGAACAGTGCATACATAGGAAAATGGCAGAAGATGACGTAGGATTTAGAAGAAGCTGTGGCACTAGGGATATCATGGACATCAGATGGATTCTGGCTGAAAGTAAAAAATACCAGAAGAATATCTATTTATATTTTATTGCCTATGCAAAGTCATTTGACTCTGTGGATCATAACAACTTATGGCTAACTTTGAGAGAAATAGGAATCCCAGAGCACTTTAATGGTGCTCATGTGTCTAGACCACGCTGTTGTGTGAGCAGATTAAGGGAATACTACATGGTTTAAAATGGAGAAGGGAGTCCAATAGTGTTGTAGTCTCTCTCCATACCTGAGTAAATTATTCAGGAAGCTGATCTGTATGAAGAAAAATGTGGCATCAAGATCAGAGGAAGACTCATCAACGACCTGTGTTGTGCAGATGGCATAATCTTGCTTGCTGAAACTGAGGAGAACTTGAAGTACTTGTTGCAGAAGATCAAAGAATACAGACTTCAATATGGATTCCATCTCAACATCAAGGAAACAGATTCTTACCACTGGACCAAAAAACAATGTCATAATAAATGGAGAAAAGATTCAAACTGTCAACAACTTCATTTTACTTGGATCCACAATCAACCGTTTTGGTAGCAGCATCAGGAAATCAGGAGATATACTGCACTGGGGATATTTGCAGTCAGGGACCTCTTAAAATTATTAAAGGAACACTGATGTCAGTTTAAGGACTAAGGTGTATCTGATACAGACCATGGTCATTCTGAGCACTTGCTATCCATCTGAGAGCTGGTCAATGAATAAGGTTGACAGAAAAGAATTCATGTCTTTGAGCTATAGGTCTGGAGAAGAGTACTGTACATCTTTCTGGCATTTTCCATTTTCAGCCAATACTTATCTGACACCAGCAATGATATCTCTTGTTCCATGACCTCTTCTGAATACAGTTTGAATTTCTGGTAGTTTCCTGTCAATATACTTTTCTAGCCATGTTTTACTAATTTTCACAATTATTGTTTAAAAACCTTATAGGACTGTCAAATACAAGGCGTGAGCTATAAACTATACCCATTCTTGTTGAGTCAATGTGGACTCATAGCAAACTTTTATAGGGTTTATAGAAAAAGACTGGCCATATTTCCCCCCCTGAGCAGCTGGTTGATTCAAAAGCACAACACATGACATATTATAGACTTTAGGTCAAAATCATATATCAATATTTCTTTAATAATTGTAACAAATCTATCACACGAATTAAACTGTTAGTAATTTAATAGGAAAAACACTGTGCAGGAGCGGGTATGGGAAAGAGGATATATGTGAACTTCCTGAAAACTTAAATGTACTTTAAAAAGTTAGCTTAAAAATGCTACTCTTGTTTCAATAGTTACAATGCACTTAAAATATATCATTAAAATTGGCCACCTTCAGCAATGTAGTGAATTACTTCCTTATGAGCAAATCTAATCTAAGTCCTTTCATTTTAATGTTATGGCATATAACAGCAGGAAAAAATGTGCTAAAATTGTGTGTAACAGACCAGAGTTGAATTTTAGTATTGGAGAGAAAGCATCAGTTTCTCCAGTTGGTTTTCAAGTTCGCTTTATCACCACTATTATCATCATCACCACCTTTTCTATCACCATTACATTATCCCTGTCGTCACTTCTACCATCATCACCATTATTGTCCATAACAATTTGCTTTTCACTAGCTATCAATATGGAAACATACTGCTCCTTCAGGTAACATTTACATTTGTTCTTCATCATTTAACTAAATAAAATATTAAAGGTATGTTTCTATAGTTTCTCACTAATGACTGTAAAAAAATCCAATATACATTATATGATAATAAGGAGAAAAAATGAACACAAGTTTATGAGCCAGATGTCTCAATAGACATATTATGTTGTTGTTAGGTGTTTTCAAGTCAACTGAAAAAATCAACCGCATGAAGAACAAATCTGAACCCTGCCCTATCCTGCACCATCCCAATCATCTCTGACACACTCGAGCTCATTGCTACAGTCATTAAGTCAATCCATCTAGTTGAGGTCTGCCTCTTTTGCTGATCTTCCACCTCTTCAAACATAATGTCTCTTTCCAAGGACTGACCCCTCTTAACAACATGCCCAGGGTATGTGAGATGCTGTTTCACCATTCTTGCCTGATGGAACATGCTGTTTGCAACTCTTCCAAGAAATTGTTCTTTTGGTTGTCCATAAGATATTCAGTATTTTTTTCCAATACCACAATTTAAAAGCATTGATTTATTTTCCAACTTTTCGATGCATAGTAAAAACCGGAAAAGATTATGGCTTGGATCAGACACACTTTAAACTGACATGTCTGAAAAGACTATTAATGGCAAATTCCAAAATAGATGATTGTGAATAGCCAGTAGTGAAAACCACTTCCACTCTGCTATAAAAGCTTAAATAAACAACAACAAAATAATCTTACAATAAAAACACATTGCTATAGAGTTGATTGTGGCTAATGAAGACCCATATGTGTCATAGTGGAACTGCTCCACTGAATTTTTAATGGCTGAAATCCTATGGAAGCAGATTTCCAGGGCTGGCCTTGTTGAGTTGATTAAAAACTCCAATCAACTGAATTTTCTGTTAACCCAATTGTTAACCCAATACAAACAATGGGTACCGCCCAAGGACATCTTAAAAAACTAGGGTAATGATATTCCCGCCTAACTCTGTTGGAAATTTATAAAGTCATTTCATGTTCCAGAGGTAAATTTTCTATTTGAAATAAAATGTATTTGATTTATTTCTACTTTCCTTCTGGCTTGGAAGCAAGAGTGGCATCCACTTCCTAAATAACATGCCTCCAGAAATTCTATGACCTTTGATAAATGTCAATAGTTATAGAAAAGCTTTAGGCCTTTTGTTCACAGGTCGCTATGAGCTGTGCTCGACTCAGAGACAATCAACAACAACATCCTTCTGGCGGTGCTACGATTATAAGTAAAAGACCAGTGATTAAAGAGTATTAGCCAGTATTTGAGAGAAAGAAAGGATCCTTAGCTTAGAAACCCTGTGATGAGTTCTACTTTGTCTTTCATAGAGTTGTCTTTGTCATTCTGTGAGTTGCAATTGATCTAATGGCAGGAAGTTTTGTGTGTTTGTTTTAGTTAATGCTTTTATAGTGTGGTGCTTGCATAAAGTTGCCTTTTTTAGCTATTATCCATTCTGGTCTCCAGCTACCTTAACTGCAGACAAATGGTCTTGAAATCATCAACATTGTGTAGAATGCTTTCCACACAAGGCTTGAAAGGAGACTGGAGCAAGATCCTGGTGAAAGTGAGACCCTGGAGGTGATACGCTGGTGGTGGTGGCATTACTGTGGAGAAATTGTGGCAAGGTATAATCAGAAGAGCTCTTAGAGAAAGGCCACAGTTAAAGGGTTTGCCGTTCTTGCTGGATGATGAAAGGGAAATCTGACCAGAAAAGCTGAACTAAAACCAGAGCCTGGACTAATTGAGGAATTGTAGCTAGGAACTGCTGGACTAAAACCTGGATAAATTCTTTGCCTCTTCCATTTTCCCACTTATTTCCCTAATAAAGTTAAACAAATTTCTTACTGCTGGTGTGACTCTAGAGGCACTATAAAGCTGGGCTAGGAGTTCTTTATCTGTGGTCTGGTCTTTTCAGAGAGACACTCATGGCCCTGTGCCCCATGTTCCGTTTTCTGTTCCTTTTGCTCTTGGTGTCAGAGGGAGTGGAATTCGTTGTTTCAGATTCTCCAAAATTTGGCTTGGTTTTATGAATGTGTAGCTTGGAAGATGTATAGATATAATGGTGATTGTTTATTTTTATAAAATGGGGGAGAAAACCCGAAAAGTTACTTTTGATTTTACTAATGTGGAAATAAAAGTTGATAATCTGCTTTATGGCTCAATGGTCCAAGACAAAAGAAGTAGAGAATGAAGTTGGAACTGTGAATTCCTTGAATGGTTTATGTGTTAGGGTTTTTGGTTTATTTAACCTTATGAATATTTCTGTTTTTTAATTTTTGTTTATATTGCAATGCTGAGATACATTGTAAAAATAATTTATGTTTTGATGGGACATATTGTAATTAGAGGAAAAGTGTAAGCCAGCTGGATATTAATTAGGTACTCAAAAAAAGGAAAAATTGCTCTAAAAGAATGCTCATAGTAGTAGAATTTGGTACAGAATAAGCCCCATCTAGTACTTTCAGGAGAGTTATACCTGAAAGAAGACAGAAAAAAGAGAGACTTTGTCAATAAACAGAAACCAGGAAAATCTGCTGAGTGTGCTTAACCCATGTTGACCACTTGGGTCTGTCTACTTAATGAAAGGAAGTAGGAAGTATCAGAACCCATTTTCCAGGACTTTAAAAGTTAACCTGTGGTGGCCACCTGGGACAACTTGATGAGTGGAAGAGGATATACACAGTAAAGAAAACACAGGCTGAGTTTGGACTTGCTCTCTCAGCACTGTTCACCTAGCATGGTGAATAGATAAATGAAGAAGGGTTACTGGTTTGTGGAGCAGGGAGTCATGGGAATTCCTGATGTGTTAACTTGGCTGATTTTGGGCTAAGACTGAGTGAGGGGACCAGCTGGTCTGAAACATAAGAAGAAGTGTGGACTTCTGAGTTTGTGACTGATGCCCATTTGGGCCTAGCCATGGCCAGGGATGTGCTGACCAGAACCCAACTATATGAAGAGATGTTTCATTCTGTGAGCTAGTTTTGGTTGCTATGACTTGATGGTTTGCTCTGAACTAGACCTTTGTTGATATATATGGGTTTAACTGTAATGGAAGATTCTTGAGGGGGTAAGAAAAAAATACTTGTTTCCTCAGAGTAATGGTTTCATAAGACTGGGCAAATAAAAAATAGGCTATCTTAAATGTGTGGAATTAAGACACAAGGAGTAAAGCAGCTGGCTTACTATTTCAGTAAATATAGATGATGGTAAGTGGATAGCTGATCTTTTAGACAATGCCAAATAATGGTTAGGAAATCCAGAAGTTGGGCTGTGGTGGTAGCTTAAAGTTGACTTTTTAGCCATTATCTTAGCCCATTCCGGTCTCTAGCTACCTTAACTGCAGAAACATTGTTTTGCAATCATCACCAGATATGGAACAAGGATAAAAGAGAGTGTTTTCCACATGGGCAGCAAGTCTTGAGGGAAACTGGAGCAAGACCCTGGTGAGAGGGAGATCTTGGTGGTAAAATTCTAGTCTTGAGAGACGGCATTGCTGTGCAGAAACTATGGCAAGGTATAATCAGAGAAGCCCTGAGATAAAGGTCACAGTTAAAGGTTTTGCTGTTCTTGCTGATGATGGAAGGAAAAGCTGACAGCTGAACTGAAACTAGAGCCTGGACTAATAGAGGAATTGTGCCTAGGAACTGCTGGACTAAAACTTGTAGTTGCACTTAGTTGATATTCTTTGCCTCCCCAACTCTCCAACTTGCTTCCTTAATAAACCCCACTCTCTGTACCAGAGTCTGCGAGTCAACAATGAAAAAATGAATCTCCTGCTGCTGGTATGATTCTAGAGGCCTCATGGGGATGGGCTATGAGCTTTTTTTATGCTTTCTACTCTGGGACAATGAGAGGCTGCACTATTCTCAGTCTTTCTGGCCCTTTCAGAGAGAAGCTCATAGCCCTGTTCCCCCATGTCCATTTTCTGTTCTTTTTGCAAGTAGGAAAGACAAAACCAAGAAGTTTCTCTTCAAGCTGACTTAGTTACAACTGACAAACTAATAAAAATCTCTAATTTTTAAAATTATTTTAGCAAGAGTTAATAAAATCACTCAACATTTGTATATTTAGAGTATACTGGAACATTTCTGTGTGTTTCTATTTGTTGTTGTTGTTGTTATGTGTCGTTGAGTCACTTGTAACTCATGGAGACCCTGTGTACAACAGCCCTAAACTCTGCTCGGTCCTGTGCCAATTGCACTGTCTTTGACATACCCATCCCAATTACTCCAGTCACTGAATCAATCCACCTCATAGAGGGCCTTCCTCTCCTGTGCTGTCCCTCCACCTCCCAAGCATGATGTCCCTCTCCAAGGACTGGTCCCTCGTTACAACATGTCCAAAGTATGTTAGACTAAGCCCCAAAATCCTTGCCTCCAAGGAGCAGCCCGACTAAACCCTCTCTAGGATGAATCTGTTTGTTTTCCTAGCAGTCCATGGTACCCTCAACACTCTTCTCCAGCACCACAGCTCAAAGCCATCAATTATCCTTCTATCTAATTGTCCCACTCTCTGATGCATAACAAGTGATAGCAACGACCATGGCCTGTATGACGCACCTTAGTCTCCAGAGAGACACCATTGCTCTTCAGAACTTTGGAAAGGTGTGTTTATATTTACTCACCAAAAATCTATTTAACCTACAACATGTCAAGTATTTTCTTCCCTTTATCAATTTCATGAGTATTCTATAGGACATAAAGGTATACCACATACAGGTAGACTTCTAGTCGCCAGATTACTGAAACAGGAAGTTGAATTAAAGTTTTAGTGTCCAGCAGACTGGAAGAGATCCATATATATTCTCATACCAAAAAAAGTGTTTCCCAACAGAGTGTGAAAATTATAGAACAATATCATTGATATCACATACAAGCAAAACCCAGCTGAAGATGATCCAAAACCAACTGAAACAGTGCATACAGAATTGACAGAAAAAACAGGCCAGGTTTAGAAGAAGCCATGGAACTAGAGACATCATAGCCAACATCAGATGGATGTTGACTGCAAACAGAGTACCAGAGGAATGTCTGTGTTTCATTGACTATGCAAAAGCATTCAACTGCATGGATCACAACAAACTATGATTAACCTTGAGGAAAACTGAAATTCTGGAACACTTTATTGTGCTCATGTAAAAGCTATACTTGTTCATGTGATACAGTTCTTAGAACAGAGCAAAGAAACACTGAATGATTCAAAATTGGGAAAGCAGTGCATCGGGGATGTATCCTGTCTCCATACCTTTTTAATCTTTAGGTGGAACAAATCATTTGGGATTCTGGTATTTATGAGGAGGAATATGGAATCAGAATTTGAACAAGACTCATGAATAAATAACCTACATTATGCACATGATACAATCTTGCTTGTCAAAACTGAGAAGGACCTGAAGCTTTTGCTGCAGAAGGCCAAGGACTATAGTCTTCAATATGGATTGAAGCTTCAAGAAGACAAAGATTCTCACCACTGGGCCAACTGGAAGCATCATGATAGACAGAGGTTGTTAACAATTTCAGCCTGCTTGGCTCCACATACTCTTGGCATCGGCAGTCAAGAAATCAAAAGATTAATTGCTCTGGGGAATGCTGCTGTCAGGGAACTCTCAAAAGTGCTGAAGTGAAATAATGTCAGTCTGGAGTCTACTGTATGCTGGATTCAGGTCATGGTCTTTGCTATTATTACTATACATCACAGAGCTGGAGAATGACCAAAGAGGACAGAAGAAAAATTGATGCCTTTGAATTGTGGTGCTGGAGAAGAGTCTTGAACATACCATAGACTGCCAGGAGAATAAACAGGCTGAAACCAGGTGTTTCTTGTTGGCAAGGATTTTGAAGTTGTGTCTCATATACTTTGAGCATGTGGCCAGGAGAGACCAGTCCTTGGAAAAAGATATTATACTTGGAAATGTGAAGAGACAGCCAGGAGAGGAAAACCTCAGATGAGAAGAACTGACACAGTAACTGGGATAGTGGGGGTAGGTGTGCAGGAGACAATGGGATACAGTAGAGTGTAGAGCTATTGTACAAAGAGTTGCTATGAGTTGCAGATGACTTAATGGCACATAAAAACAATGACATTAAATGACCAGAATATAATGGCTCATCCTGGAGAGGGTGAAGCAAGGCTGTTCCCTGGAGGTAAGGATTTTGAAGCTCTGTCTGGGATACTTTATACATGTTGCAAGAAGAGACCAGTCCTTGGAGAGGGACATCTTGCTTGGAAAAGCAGGACAGCACAAGACAGGAAGACACTGAATGAGATGGACTGACTCAGTGACTATGGTAATGGGGATAGGTATGTCAGAGACAATAAGGTTGGCTCAGAATAGAGCAGGATTCAGAGCTGCTGTACGTAGGGTCACTATGAGTCGCAAGCGATACGACAGCACACAACCACAACATAATGGTTACCACCACCTTATGAGAGTTAGTCTTACTGTAGTAGCTTGTTAATTCCTGTGTTGTATCACTAGTATTTCAAATACCACTGGAGTCACAAGCTTTAGCAAAGCTAAGATACACTCAAATGAAGTACCCGGTAAGCTACTTCTAAGAAAATGACCTATAAGTACCTTGTGAATAGCAGCAGGACACACTGTCTGATGTGATCCTAGAAGACCTGTCTCTCAAGTTAGAAGGCATTAAGGAGGGAAGAGTTATCTCCTCAAAATAGAGTCAAGCTTAATGATGTAGATGAGTAAAGTTTTCAGAACTTTCATTTGTTGGTGTGTCATGGCTCAAAAAGGGAAGAAAGCTCTCTGAAACCTGTTATGGAGTACAGAATAACGAAAGTGAATGATATACTTATGAAGTACAATTAAAGAGTTAAACACAAGGCAGCTTGAGGAGACAAAGTGACTGTTCTGAGACATCTTAGCAATCTATAATTACCAATCAGATCAACTTCTAGTGAAATAGTGTGGCAAACAAAATTAAAGATGAGATGAGTACACTTTTTAAAAATTATCAACATGAATAATTGTCAAAGTCTGTGGGGTTTCTTTTTACCATTTTGGAGAAGTTTATTTTAGTGCACAGAGATTTGATTTTTAGAGGGTTCCCTTCGTCTACTTTATCCTCTCCTGGTTGTAGGCTTTTTGCTGTGCTTGGAAGTCTACTCATGTCCTAGATTAGAGCTTCTAGAGTTGTTCCTAGTTTTTCTCTGATGAACTTTGTGGTCTTTGATTTTATCCCTAAGATGCTGATTCATCTTTAGGGCTTATATAAAGTTTTTCCTAGTTTTAATATCATGAACTTTATAATCTTTTATTTTACTCCTATGTTCCTGTTTTACCTTGAGTTAAATGTATGATGTGAGGTGTGGGGCTTGCTTCAATTTTAAGCTGATGACTTTTACTTTGGTGTGTGTGTTTTTTTTTTTAATCATCAACATAAATCCAATAGGCTAACAATTCCTTAGCAGCAGAGATGAAAAGATAAGGGGACAGGGAGAGACAATAAAAGGGACACAGAGAGAACAGGGCAATGTTGCTGTTGTTGTTATGTGCTGTCAAGTTGCTTGCAACTCATAGTGACCCTATGTATGTACAACAGCCCTAAACTCTGCTCTGTCCTGTGCCAGTCGCACTGTCTGTGACACTCCCATCCTGATTATCCCAGTCACTGAATCAATCCACCTCATAGAGGGCCTTCCCCTCCTGCACTGTCCCTCCACCCTCCCAAGCATGATGTGCTTTTCCAAGGACTGGTCTCTCCTTACAACATATTCAAAGTATGTTAGATGGAGCCTCAGAATCCTTGCCTCCAGGGAGCCACCCGGTTTAACCCTTTCCAGGATGAATCTATTTGTTTTCTTTGCAGTCCACAGCAATGCTATGTTAAAATTACTTAGGGAGCTCTGGTAGTCTAATAGATAAGGAATTGTGCAGGAAACCAAAAGGCAAGCATTTGAATTCACCAGGTGCTCTGGGGGAGAAAAAAATGGACAATCTCCTTCCATGCTCTACACTAAAAAAAACCTGTTAGAGGGTCAACTATGAGTAGGTTTCAACTGTATAGCAATTAGAGTTTTGAGAATATCAGTGAACAACTGTATGGAAATTGTCACACGAGAACATAACTTGCTATACAAACTTTCACTAAAAACTCAAAAGCATATGCACTCCAGGCATAGTAGTAAATTATAATATGTGGCAATGGCCAACATTAGGGAAGGGGTAACTATAAGAACATTTCTAATATTGTGGAAAGCTCTGTTAGATAACTCTATATTGTTGTTATGTTGTTGTTATGTGCCATCGAGTCGCTTGCGACTCATAGCGACCCTATGTACAACAGCCCTAAACTCCACTCTGTCCTGTGCCAATCGCACTGTCTCTGACACTCCCATCCCAATTATCCCAGTCACTGAATCAGTGACTCTATATTGTAGCTAATAAATTTCAGTAGGAAGGTAGTTAATCCATTGATTTACCAGTAGGTGGTGCATTGGCAACAAAACATAAGAGGAAGTATGTAACCAGAATCTAACTTGATAGCGACATTTTTCGACTTACAAAAATCCCATAGGCAAACACCAAGGTGAATATTAAATTCTGTTAACAAGGGAAAACAAAATTTCACAGATACTCAATGACATATTATGACTACATTCCATTTTAATAACAAAATCTTAATGACAAATATTTATCAAATTATCTTTTTAAAAAATCTACAATTAATATTTTCCCAGTATCGAAAAGATAAATATGTGGCAAATGTTACCTGCCTGATATTAATTTTAATAATTACAAATGTAAAATTATTTAAGTATTAATATTGCTTTCCTTTAACTATATTTTTTCTTTTCTTAACAGTAAAAGAGGCAAAAAAATAATAAGATTGTACATTCAAAATCTTCTCCAAGTAAGAGAAAACAATTAAGAAAAGAATTATGATTAATATGAAAGATGGAATTTTAAGAAGTTTCTTAAAATGTTTTAGGAAAACATTATTCTGTTTTAGGAAATTTTCAGCTAAATGATGTCTAACTTTAAATATTGCATTGCCCATTCTTCACAGGTTCCACTTTATAAAATTTTCAAAAACCAAAGAATTTGTAAATAAAAAGGAAGTTAAAAATGTTATGCTTATGTTGTTGTTTGGTGTACAAAATAGCTAACAATAATGAGTGGTAATATTTCTACGAGAAGGAAATAATTAAGATTTTTAAATCCCTGAGTGGTGCAGACAGTTAACAAATTCGTCTTCTAACAAACAATTTGGAGACACCTCTGAAGAAATGCTTTGCAATCAATTGGCAAGTTTATTTGGAAAGGAAAGAGACTCTGAATCATCAAAGTTCTTCTGGAAAATAAAAATGAAAAGGAAGACATAACACTCTCTGATCTCAAAACCTACTATATGGCTGTGGTGACCAAAACAGCATGGCACTGGTACAATGACAGACACACAGACCCATGGAGTAAATAAATAATCCAGAAATTAAGCCATTTACCTGTGGCCAACTGATATTTGACAAAGAATCAAAACCTATCAAATGACAACCTCTTCAACAAATTGTGCTGGAAAAACTGGACAGCTATCAAATGGGGAAATGAAAACATTTTTAACAAATGGTGCTGGGAAAAATGAACATCTACCTGCAGAAAACTGAAACAGGATCCACATCTCACAAAAGCACAAAAATCAACTCAAGATGTAACAGAGATATAGAAATAAGGCCCCAAACCATAAGAATCATAGAAAACAAAATAGGACTGAATTTAGAAGTCCTAGACTACAACATATATTAGGCTTGCATATATAGCCGCAGATGCATAATCAAGACAAGATGAAATAAATGAATAAAACTTTCTAAAATTCAACTCTTTATGTGCATCAAAACCTTTTTCTAATAGGGTGAAAAGAAAGGTTATAAACTGGGGGGAACCATTTGGCAATGATATCTCAGACAAGCATCTTATTATGAAAGTTTACAGAATACTACAGGGTATTCACAAGAAAAAGACTGACAACCCAGTAACAAAATGGGCAAAAAACATAAAATTACTTTTCACAAAAGAAGACTTTCAGATGGCAAAGAGACACATGAAGAAATGCTCAAAATTACTGGCAATCAGAGAGATGCAAATCAAGACAACAATTAGACAGCATCTAACCCCAGTAGCAATAGCAAAGCTTAACAGGACAGTAAGTAATAAATGTTGGCGAGAATGTGGAGATAGGAATCCTCAAGCACTGCTGGTGGAATTGTAAAATTATATAACCATTTAGGAAGGCATTTGGTATTTCTTCAAAAAGCTGAACATAGATATCCCATAGGACCCACCTATTGCACAGCTAGGAATATACTCCAATGAATTTGGGACTGAAGCAAGAATGGAGCTATGTATACCTATGCTCATAAAAACATCATTCAAAATAACAAGAAAATGGAAATAGCCCAAATGCCCATCTAAAAACTAATGAATTAAAAGTTCTGGTACATTTATACAATGGAACACTATGTAGCACAAAGGAATAACAATTTTGGGAAATACTAGATTCCATGGGGGAATTGAGAGAGCATTATGTAGACTGAACTAACTCAGCTCCATAAGGACAAACATTGCATAGGACCATTATTGTAAAAATGGAAAGATAACTCGTAAGATGTACATAAATATCCAAAAGGGGAAGGGGCATAAGGGGAAGAGTGTAAATCACTAAGATAGCAGAGCTTAGTGGGGAGATCAGGGAGAGGGTGTGACTGAGGATGTGAAGAGGTGATGTAATAATAGACACAGATAAATGGTCATTAACTGTATAAAATATAATGTATATGATTGTATGGGACACACTGTAAATAAAAGAGAATAAAAATACAATATACATGCATCATGCTTTGGAGGGTGGAGGGATAGCACAAGAGAGGAAGACCCTTGATGCGATGGATTGATTCAGTGACTGGCTTAATGGAAGTAGGTGTCTCAGAGATAAAAATGTTAGTTCAGGATTGAATAGGGCTCAGAGCTCTTGTACTTAGGGTTGCTATGAGTCACAAGTGATTTCAGCACTTAAAAACAACACCATCACCACGATATATTAGTGAAAGACAATATAAACTAATTATTGCATGAAGAAAAAAACACAACAAATAAAAAAAACTGGGGGTGGGGTGGATGTGGGGGATGAGAGATGGAGGGCTGTGGTGGAAGGAGACAGAGTGAGGGGAGGTTTAGACGAGGATGAAGAAGATGAAGACAAAGACGAAGAAGAAGAAGATGATGAAGAAGACGATGACAATGGAGATGAAGAAGAGAAAGAGAGAGAGAAAGAGAGAGAGAGAGAGAGAGAGAGAGAGAGAAAGGCAAGCAAGAAAGAAAGATAAGCAAGCAAGAAAGAAAGATAAGCAAGAAAGGAGAGAAGGAAAAAGACAAAAAAAAAAAACAACACAACCCTCAAAAAATAAAATGAAAGACAGAAGCTGTCTTTTTATAACTGGAATAAGCTTTTTGGCTTTGGGGGCAGGGTGAAGTTGGTGCCCATGAGTGTCTATTTCTAAGACTTCAAGTCACTCATAGCTATCACCTGACTTAACAGCTGTGCAAGTCGGTGGAATGCAATAAAAGAGACAACATGCTGAGCATGTATGTGTTTTCAGTGCTCTAACATTCACAAATGTGTGGATAAGCAAGGAAGGATTGTTGGTTTGAGGAGTAGGGAGTCATGAGGCTTGTTGACTTGGCCTCATGTGGGGACTAAGGTTGAGTGAGGAGACAAACAGGTCTGAAATTCAGGTCTAGCCATGGGTGCTGGGATGAGTTGACCAGAACCTAAACAGATAAAGAGAAGATGATCCATAGTGGGACTAGGTTCAGTTACTCCAACTTGAGGGTTTGCTCTAGGCTGGACCTTGCCTGTGGATGCAGATGCTCAAGGTTTCCAAGGTGAACAGAAGATTCTTCAGCAAATACACATACTTGTTTCTTCAGAATACTGGCTATGAGGGACGAGCAAATAAGAAATTGGTTATCTAAGGATGTTAGGGCATGAGGAAAGAAGTAGTTATATACTTTCACAAATGTAGTTATTAATAAGATTATTGCTGGGGGGACCCAAAATATATATGAACCAAATATAATATAATGAAAGATTATATAAAACACAATGTATATAAATAATAGAAATATTAATTTAACAAAAACCATTC
>NW_006400068.1:1251112-1261197 GCF_000299155.1 Elephantulus edwardii
TAATATTTATATCTATTTATATTTTCATAGGCTAGGGAAAGGTTTATTTAACTGTGTGAATCATAAGAATGATGCTAACTCTGAGAAGAATGAGAATCCCAGAACACTTGATTGTGTTTATGCAAAACTCAACATTTCTTAAGCAGAAGAAACAGAAGAACAAATTTAAGCCACAAGTCCTAATACTTAAGGATGCTTTGGGCAGAATATTAAATGATCCAGGAAGCATTAAAAGAAGATGGAAAGAGTATACAGTCATTGTACCAAAAGAAATTGACAGACACAGAAGAATTTCATGAAACAACATATGAGCAAGAGCCTGTGGTGATGAAGGAAGAAGTTCAAGCAGCTCTGAAAGAATTGGCATTAAGCAACACCCCAGGAATTGAGGTAGTTTTGATTGACGTATTTCAACAAACACTGCTCTGGATGTGCTCACCAAGTTGTGCCAAGAAATCTGGAGAAAAACCACCTGGCCAACTGACTGGAAGCAATCTATATTTGTTCTCATTCCAAAGAAAAGTGACCCAACCAAGGGTGGAAATTATTAAACAATATCATTAATATCACATGCAATCAAGATTCTGATGAAAATTATTCAAAAATTACTGGAACAGCACATCAACAGCCAACTGCCAGAAGTGCAGGCTGGGTTTAGAAGAGGCCGTGGTACTAGGGATAATAATATCAGATGGATCTTGGCTGAAGGCAAGGAGTACCAAAGGGATGTCTATCTGTGTTTCATTGACTGTGCAAAGGCATTTGACTGTGTGGATCACAACAAACTGTGGCTAACTCTGAGAAGAATGGGAATCCCAGAGCATTTGATCATGCTTATGTGAAACCTATACTTGGATCAGGAGGCAGTCATCAGAACAGAGCAAGAAAACACTGAATGTTTCAAAACTGGTAAGGCTGCATACCAGTGATGTGTCCTATCTCCATACCTTTTCCATCAATATACAGATCACCCTAGAGAGGGTGAGATCAGGCTATTCCTTGGAGGCAAATGTCTGAAGCTCCATCTGACATACTTCGGACATGTTGCAAGGAGGGACCAGTCCTTGGAGAGGGACATCATGCTTGGGAGGGTGAAGGGACAGTGCAAGAGAGGAAGACCCTCAATGAGATGGATTGATTCAGTGACTGGCATAATGGGGGTAGGTGTGTCAAAGACAGTAAGATTGGCATAGGATAGAGCACGGTTTAAGACTATTTAAACATAGGGTTGCTATGAGTTGCAGGCAACGCAACAGCACATAATAAGAACAACAACAGCATGCTTAGACCAGGAGACAGTCATCAGAACAGAGCAAGGAGCCACTGCATGGTTCAAAATTGGGAAAGGTACACACCAGGGATGTATTCTATCTCCATATCTTTTTTCAATCTTCATGCAGAACAGATCATCTGGTAGGCTAGGCTCTATGAGGAGGAATATGGCATCAGGATTGGAGGAAGACTCATCAACAACTTGTGTTATGCAGATGACTCAACCCTACTTGCTGTAAGAGAGGAGGACCTGAAGCACTTGAAGGTCAACATCAAGAAAGCAAAGATTCTCACCACTGGGCCGACTGGCAGCACCATGATAAATGGTGAAGAGACTGAGATTGTTCACAGCTTCACTTTGCTTGTTTCTACAATCAATATTCTTGTTACCAGCAGCCAGGAAATCAAAGGACAAATTGCATTTGAAAAGTCTGCTGTCAGAAACCTCTCCAGAGTACTGAAGAGCAATGTTGTCAGTCTGGAGACTAAGGTGCACCTATTACTTGGTATGAGTCAGAAAGCTTGCAATGACTAGGGGTGATAGAAGGAGAACTGATGCCTTTGACCTGTGGTGCTGGAGAGGAGTGTTGGACATAACCATGAACTATAGAACAATGCTATAGAAAAAAAAGCCGTGTTGCATTTTAGTGACTTGAAATTATAATCTACCAGATCCTGGCTTTTAACCTTTATTTCCTTCTTTATCCAGCCACTACACATCTTCACAAAACTTCCCCGCCCCACCCAGTTACACTGACTTTTTATTGAAACATATTCACAAAACCACAAACTTAAATGATCCTTCCACTCTTCTATGAAATGGTGAGGGGAAGGAGAAGTTACACAATGGCAACAACAAAAAAAGTTAACCTGTTCAATTTGGCCCCTCCACCCTCAGCAAACCAACATCCCCCTGTTCTTATTTCTATAGGGTTATTATATAGGGTTTTACCCATGTAGTTTTCTCCCACTAGAAAGTCTTCCTGGACATTTATTTACCTGGAAAATGCTAACTAGTGGTTACCTCAGGTCTCATCTCCCGTGTGAAGTCCTTCTCAGTCCATGGTCACAACTCTGAGGTAAAAGCCCCCTAAGCACACCCAGACAGTCCTTATCACAGTGTTAGTTCTTATCATGGAGCGCGATTAGCACCTATTTCATACCTGAGGTGTTTGAGAGTTGTTATTGTTGCTTGACGCTGTCAAGTACAATCTATAGTGAGCCTATGAACAACAGATCTGCACTCTGTCCTATCCTGTGTCAACCTCACAATATCTGACACCCTCAAGCTCACTGCTGCAGTCAGTGTCAATGCTTCTGGTTGAGGGTCTTCTTCTTTGCCATTCTTCCACATTTCCAATCATGATGTCCTTCTCCAAGTAATAGCCTCTCTCATATGCCTGAAGTATGTGAAGCAAGACTGTCATCATTGCCTCCAAGAAGCATCCTGGCTTCACCTTCTTTGAGACTTATCTGTTTGTGCTTTTGGCTGTCCATGAGATATTCCAAAATCTTCTTCAACACCTTAGTTCAAAGGCATTAGTTCATCTTCTGTCATCATTATTCATCATCCAGCTCTGAGATGCAAAGCAAGTTACTGAATAGACCATGGCTTGAATGAAATATAATGTATATGAAAGATTGTATTATAAAACACAAGGTATATTAATGATAGAAATATTATTTTAAAAAAAGCATTCTAACTGAAAAAAAAATCTAACTCATAATAGCCATACAAGCAGAGCAGAATTGTTCTTTATATTTTCTTAGACTATAAACTTTTTATGGAAGTAGATCACTAGCTCTTTTTTTCCAGTGAAGGAAATGGATGAATTTGAATCCTAATTTTTCATTTAACAGTTAACCACTTTAATCCCTACAGAAATGGAGAAAATAAGTATTTCTATTTCATTGTTGTTGCTGTCATGTACTGTCAAGTTGCCTGCGACTCATAGTGATTTTATGTACAATAGCCCTATCCTGACCCCTGCCCTACCCTGAGCCAATCTCATCATCTCTGGCAGACCCAATCCCATTTCTACAGTCACTGAGTCAATCCATCTCATCCTGGTTCCTCCTTTCTTGTGCTATCCCTCTACTCTTCCAAACATAATGTGTTTCTCCAAGGATTGAAGGACCCTCCTGGCAAAGTGCCAAAAATATGTTAGATGGAGCTTTAAAATCCTTCTCTCTAAGAAGCAGGCTAGTTTAACCTTCTTCAGTACAGACCTATCTGTTCTTCCAGCAGGCCACAGAGTTCAACTCAGAGACATTGATTCTTCTTCTGTCATCCTTAGTTATTGTCCAGCTCTCTGATGTGTAGCAAGTAACTGCGAAGACTACGGCCTATGTCAGGCAAATATTAGTCTACAAACTGGCATTGTTGCTCTTCAGTGCTCTAGAGAGGTCCCTGAGAGCAGACTTTTCCAAAGCAGTTTGTCTTTGATTTCCTTACTGCAGGTGCCAAGAGCATTGATTGTGGAACCAAGCAAGCTGAGGTGGTTAACAATCTCAGTCTCTTCTCTGTCTATTATGATGCTGCCAATTGGCCCAATATCTCATAGTATTTAGCTCTAATTCCATTTTTATTCTTAAATGTCAAATATTATAGTGCTTCTTCACATACAAGAACAGTAAGTTAATACAGCCTGATGGCATAGTCTATAGAGAATGGTGCTGCTAATCTAAATGTGACCCCACTAATCTAAATGTGGTAGTTTGAATCTACTAGTATTTCTGTTGTAGAGAGATGAGCAATCTCCTCTTGTGCAATTTACAGCCTCTGAAAACCCATTACAGAGTAGCTGTGATTTGGTTCTGACTCAATGTCAGTGAACTTGAGTTTTATATTTCAAAAGTCTACTTATTTCTTAGAAAATTATTTTTTATTACTTAATTCACTTTATTTGTGTTATACAAAAACCACTATGTGGTGGCCACTGCACAGCCTGAGTCCTTTACATGGAGACTCTGGTGTGAGTCTTTAGATTGTCAGTGAATTACTGGTAGGGAGAATTGGTAAACACAATCTCCTTCCAGAGGTGTGGGGTGAGGTAGTTGTAGGTCTTGGAGAGGGCATCAAAGGGCTCCTTGGTGAAGTTGCCCAGGGTGTAGCCCCTGGCTGAGGTGGTGGCATTCTTATTGTTAATGAGTTCGGTAGAGTTGGAACTGACACAGAGCTCATCCTCCTGCGGGTTTTGGGGGGCAGTAATCACACGGGTTGTTGTTGTTATGTGTCGCTGAGTCGATTGCAACTCATAGAGACCCTATGTACAACACCCCTAAACTCTGCTCTGTCCTGTGCCAATCGTACTGTCTCTGACATTCCCATCCTGATTATCCCAGTCATTGAATCAATCCACCTCATAGAGGGCCTTCTCCTCCTGTGCTGTCCCTCCACCCTACCAAGCATGATGTCCTTCTCCAAGGACCGGTCTCTCCTTACAACATGTCCAAAGTATGTTAGATGGAACCTCAGAACCCTTGCCTCCAAACAGCCACCTGGTTTAACCCTTTCCAGGATGGATCTGTTTGTTTTCCTAGCAGTCCATGGTACCCTCAATACTTTTCTCCAGCATCACAGCTCAAATGCATCAATTCTCCTTCTATCCTCCTTGGTCCTTGTCCAACTCTCTGATGCATAACAAGTGATTGTGAAGACCATGCCCTGTATATCAGACACACCTTGGTCTACAGAGAGACACCATTGCTCTTCAGTACTTTGGAGAGGTCCCTAACAGCAGACTTTCCCATGGCAATACACCTTTTAATTTCTTGGCTGCTGGTGCCAAGAGTGTTGATTGTGGACCCAAGCAAACTAAAGCTGTGAACAATCTCTATCTCTTCACCATCCATCCTGATGCTGCCAATTGGCCTAGTGGTGAGAATCTTTGTCTCGGGGGAGGAGTGATTAACTAATCATGTCCTTTTTCCACAGAGCAACTGGTGAATTCAAACTAAGTTCCTTTGGGACTCTTGTGCAGGTTCTTACCACTAGACCACTAGTCTGTCAATTCTAGACAACAGCAGCAGCTTCTTGGGCACTGAGGACCAAGATGATCCCTTGGATTGCAGGAAGCAGGAGCACTAGCTCAGAGCCACAGTGCCTGGGCACCTTGCTGGGAACAGCGTGAGGCTTGCCGACCTTGTTCTCACAATAGCCATGCAGCACAGGGGCAGCAGAACGTTTGGCCAGGATAATGACCCCACAGATGGCAGAAGCTACCTCCTTGGCTCAATTAATGCCCAAGCCAAAATGGCCATTGTAGTCTCCAATGGTGATGAATACTTTGAACCTGGTCTGCTTGCTGGCACATGTCTGTTTCAACACAGGTGTGATTTTCAAGACCTCATCTTTGAGGGATATTGCCAGGAAGAAGTAAATGATCTCAGACTCCTGATGGCCAGTGAGAGGGACTAGATCTCCTCCAATGACTCAGTCTTCATATCTTTGATGAGTCTGTCCCACTTGGTGACAGGGAGCCACTCTTTGTCCTCGGCTTTGCCTCCTTGTGCTCCGAGGCTCCTCCCACAACCCAGCCAAGGCCGAAACCCAAATATGGTGGAAATATATGGAATATATGTAGTGGAATATAGAGGCAATTGGAATAAAATAAATTCTTCATACATGTATGATATGAATATATTTTTTAGTTTAAAAAATGAGTACTGGATCCAGCCCCCTGCCCAGACATGCAATGAATTAAACATAGTATACTAATCACTATCACTGAAGACGCAGAGCTTACTAGAATCAGTAATGATTCCATTGAAGCTAATAATTTAGGCATCTGTGTGCTTGCTTCGGCCGCATTTACAGTTCTCCCTCTCCTTTAGGCTTCTCCTAGCAGTTACTCTACCACAGCTTGGAACGTAATTTGGCGGAATGATCAAACTCTTGCAACATAGCTGCTTTTCCCAGCTGGTAACTTAGAGAGGAGGAATACTGGGCAAGCAGAGAATTAAAATCAAGCTACATCAGGGTGGGGGTAAGACTGAGAAAAACTGGATAAATGATGTTTACTTCATTGAAGCCGATGAGGGACAGAATAGTTTAAAAGTAATGTTATTTTAGGGCATTATGATTATCATAAGAGTCTGGAATGAGGGTTGCAGAGTGGAATATACTAGGGGTGGGGATTGTGCGAGGGGATTGTGTACCAATGAAGGAGTTTTTCTTTTGCTTTTCAAGGAGAAGAGTGAACTGGGGGTGGGGGTGAGGTGGGCAGGGAGAAAAGTGCAACAATGAATGAATGGAAAACCAAAAACTCTGTAGATGTTCATTGAAATTAATAAAAAGAAAAAATCAAGCTATGGTTTTTCCAAGTAAAGATTATACACAATATTGGAATTTCCAGAGGTTCTTCAACCTATCCATGCAACAGGGCTCTGCAGCCACTTTGTACCTTTTCTATGAAAAAAAAAAAAAAAAAGCAAGATCAGTATTCTCTCTTTTCTAACTGTCCTAAGGGACTCTTTACTTCATTTCTTCCTCCCCTCCCTCTTCCCCTCCCCTCCCCTCCCCCCCTTTCTTTCTTAAACTTTTCATTAACAACCAGTACATTAGGCCTGTTCTTAGATTGCTCTGATCTGATAGCTTAATGGTATGGACTTGTATTGCCTATTCAAAGGTAGAACATTCAAATTCACCAGTTGATCTGTGTAAGAAAAATGAAATCTTCTCTGATGCAATTTACTGCCTATGAGTTGGTTTTAACTCGAAGGTACATAGCAACAATAACAAAATGCAGAATGATGGGAAGACTTGGTGAAGGTCCAGGATCTTCTGCCACTTATTGGTTCTATAAATTACATGAAGGTACTGTCTTTGTTGGGGTTTAGCGTCCTTAAGGACAAACTACGTATACAAATAATAGCAAACTTTCTAAGAATTAGATGAAATTGTTTGTCATGAACTCCTAAATCAAACTAAACAAACAAACAAACTCACTGCTACCAAGTTCACCCAATTCAGAGAAATGGAGAAGGACAACGTAATACTGTTCCATAGTATTTTCAAGGCTGTAAATCTCTATAGAAGCAGAACGAATGATTTTTCTGGTTATAATTAGCTATGTGCTTCAACCACTGTACCACCTAACTCCTTTATAAACTCATTGTTGCCGGAATGGAACCTACTCATAGTTGACTCTCCATTGAGCTTTTCAGGCTCTAAACACACAGGAGGAGAACCATTTTTCTCCAAGGAGCTTCTGATGAATTCCAATTGTTATGAAGACACAGCTTTTGGATTAGCAGTGCAATAGTCTCTGAACTATACTAACAGACTTCCTCCAAGACCCTAAAATTGTTTAAACGCACAGATTATGGATTAGCAGTGCAATCATCCCTGAACTATACTAACAGACTTCTGCAAGCCCCTGAAATTGCTTAAAAGCTAGGTAGTAGTCTTTTTGTAATGACTGAGTGCCTTTTGCAGGGTCTGTAATTTTTCGTCTGTTCTCTCTTCTTGCCAGTGGCAGCTCTGTGAAAGAATGAGTTATCCCCCGTTTTTACAATCCAGTACTTAAAACTCTTCAGCAACTACTTCTCTTAAATCTTTTAGTCTTGGCTTGAAATACATTTTCTCATGGTTTCTTTCTTTCTTTTTTTTTTGCTAGAAATTAAAATTCCCTTAGTCTATGTCATCTGTGTAACAATTTCCTATATAATTGATGGATATATTAGGTCATTCACATTATTTTCCTTTTACAATCTAAGTAAGTTCAATTTTTCTCGTAAATTCTACTGAAAGACACATTAATATTATTTTTCTCTTGAGTTAGAGAAATAGAAATCTTACTACCTAAAATTAAGTAAATTGGCAGTGCAACTTCTTATCACAAACTCGATTTCCCTAAGTTCAATCACAGATACCTCAAAAGATTAAGTCCAATAATCTCCTTCCAGACCTGTAATATACATGAACTAATTGTGTCAATCAAGTTTATTAACACAAATATAGAACACAGATGCCTTGGATGAAAGGTCGTGGAAAAGGAAATGAATGATGTATTGTATTGCATGAACCTGAAATCTGCTCTAAAAGGAATCTGTCCCTTATACAGAAGGAGTCAATTACATTAGTGAAGCAAAGTAAATAAGCATTGCATGTTTCTCTCAAAAAATGTATAATCAAGACAAGAAAGAATTAGGAAAGCAAGTGTAAGTATTTTTATAGCAAAGTTATATATTAGTTTATGCTATCACTGTGGTGAACACTTGATGCAAAATTTACCTCTCCTTAGATCTAAAGGTTCCCAAATTTTATCTTGCATATAGATAGTATTTCAGCAATTATATTGATTAACTTGATGTTAAGCAACCAAAATGGTGATTAAATTTAAAGCATTACAGCAAATAATGATTTGTGAGTTTTCATTTCAATTATGTGCTTTTATTTCATCTGAACAAATCGTACATAGATGGCTCTAATATTTGATATTTTAGTATTTAAAATGTATATTATTCAAAATGGGTGACCCTTGAGGACATTATGCTGAATAAAATATCTCAGTCATAAAAGGGCAAATACTGCATAGTACCACTGTTGTTGAAAGTGACTGACATCAGGGTTGGGGTAAGATTGAGAAAAACTGGATAGATTATGTATATGGAATTGAAACAAACGAGGGAGAGAACAGCTTAAAAGTGATATATAATAGCATATTATGATTATCACAGGAATCCAGAATGAAGGTTGCATAGTAGAGTGCATTTGGGGTGGGGGGCGTTGTGGGCAGGGCAGGGGCAGGGGGGGTTGTATACAAATGAAGAAGTTTATCTTTTGCTTTTCAAAGAGAGGAGCGACCTGGGGGGAGGAGGGTAAAAAAAAAAGTGTAACAATAATGAATGAAAATCCAAAATCTCTGTAAATGTTCATTAAAATTAATAAAATTTAAAAATGCATATATCTTAATAATTGTGTATATATATATAATTGACTTAATGGAAAAAATCTTAACTAGCTTGATTTTGATGTGTTAAAGCTTAAGTAGCAGTATCTGAACAAATGAAATGGCTAAGAATAATGATTCAGCTAACAAAAAAATCAGTTTTCAGTAGTCAAATATAGATATGGGCTTATAGATACAAGACTGATTCTTGTTAAAATATTGTAGAAAAAATTTGGAGAAGATACTGAATGGATTTTTCATGGTTGTTATTGGACTATACTTAAAAGAAAACAATTTAGATAGCAACTGAAAGTCTGCCTTTTTTTGGACCAAACTTTCTGCAGACAATATTTAAGGCAGCATTCTCTTGAACATGGTTCAATAAAATCCCAGTATTTAACCTGTCAAATACAAGATTTGGTAATGTCAAATGTTCTCATTTAATTACTTGAATTGAATTGTTTTACAGTACTTTTAAAGCTAAGAATAATTCTTTATAATGGACATTTACAACAGAAGAGAATTAGAAATATGTAAAATAATATTTCACATTTGACAGGTATATAAAAACCTCACCAGTAAGTGAAATAATCATAAAGAAGAAATCCTTTCTGAAGAAACACATGAGATCACTATCTCATATCTAAATAAAAAGTCCCCAGGTAAATATCATAGGTATACCATTTTTAAATAATCCAATTCTCTTTATCTTCTTTAGAATATAAATGTGTAAGGAGATCATACAGGTAATTGGTAAGAGGTTGTATTAGCAATGTAAAGAAATGTAGTTCTAATCCACCAGCTGCTTCACACAGGAAGGAAAATCTCCCCCTCATCATTTCAAATGGCTTTTGAAAACCCACTGGAGGATGAGCTATGAGTCAGTTCCCATTTTAAAGGTATGTAAGAATAATAACA
>NW_006400068.1:1265347-1270661 GCF_000299155.1 Elephantulus edwardii
AAAAAAACTTTTGAAAAAGAAGTTTCTAGATAACTACAAATTGGTAGAGCTTGGCTAATTAAATAAATTCTTTTCTCATCATGAGTGATTCAAAGATGTTCTTTGGAGGTGGGGCCATGCTTGACAAAGAAGAAAACAGTCAAATAATTTCTTTTTCTGCCTAGGAAAATTATTTTTATATTCCCTCAATTGAGAACTCACAGCTGATCCTCAAGTGAGTTTTCAGAGGCTGTAAATCACATAGGAGGTGATCACCCATCTTTCTTCCTCAGAATAGTTGGGGGTTTGAGTACAAAAAAGCACAAATGAGAAATAGCACCTCTAGTTTAACTGCCCCCAAACATTGAGGGTAGCATTTTGTAAGGATCAAACCATGTGGGGTTTTTTTTTTGTTTGTTTTCTTTTCCTATTAGCAGCTTTTATTTGCTTCAGAGTTGTGCTGTGTGGTTTTGCATAAACCATGTTTAAGGAATCCTTTTCCAAGAAATTTCCTGTATCTAATTATATCATTATCTCCACATTGAGGAATTCTCATAAAAGAATAAATATATCCATTCCATAACATTCTAATATGTTCATTCGTGTATTTGACTCAAATATAGGTTCTAAAGTCACTGTTCATCTTAAGATTCTGGATGAATTCATGCTGAAGATGGTTAACCGTCAATTCAAGAAATGTACCAACCCTTTGCAGGTGTTTGGTATTTCTCCTAACCCCTTGAACATTTGAGAATGACTTTGACAACTTTTCAATGAAAGTATCTGGTTCATTGCTTTCAAATCTATATGTATCTTTCTCCATTACTGTTTCATGATAGGGGTCACAGTTGAAAACAACAGAAATCAGTGTTAGCTAAACAAATAGAAAGTAATTTCTAAAATAAATGTAAGAATTTTTTCTGAGTAATAAAATCAAAAGGAGTCTCAGTAGTAGGCACAGACTAAGGGAGGCTAGGATATAACTAAGGACATGCAGAAGAAAAGTCCATTAGGAAGATAGTGCTGACCACTGGGGCATTCTGGTGCAGATGGACTCTAAATTCCATGCTATTGCCAAGATTGGAGTAGTTCATGGTCTTGGTCTTGGCAGGCACAAAAGTCCTCTGGGAGTATTTGATTGGTTGATTTCAGGTCATAAGACTTACTGGAACTGGACAAAAAGACTGGCAAAAAACCATCTGATCTCATTTGTTTTTTGCTTCCTACCAACAGAATGAAAAATTACTCCTCAAAATTAGAAGAAGATTTCAAATTCTTTGAGGCAAAATATGATAAATATCAACCCCAAATAGCTTCTAATATTTAGCACAACAGAGAAGTATGACATGAACCTGATTTTCTGCCTGCTTACTGTTACTATGTAGTCAGTTTATTACCGGTGGTTGTGGGTGGAAGTTTCTCCATATCAGTAACTTGAAACTTCAACCAGAATGTGCCTAGAGGAAGTTCTTTTTCCCTTGAACTTGTTTGATTTCCTTATGAATGACATTTTGCCTGAACCCCCCCCCCCGACTAGTTCAGTTTTCTTCAATTATATCTTTGATTCTTTCTTTTGTTTCAGATGTATATTGGCTTCTTAAATTTCCATGTCTTAGATTGATGCTCAATTCTATCTCAATTTTTACTTTTAAAATTTTCTATTATCCCTGTATCAGTCTTTTACCTCAGCATTCTGGAAAAACAAAATGTCAAGTTACACACCAAATTCCTGAATTTATTTTTATAATAATGAAGTCTACTTCTTAAGGCCTCTGATTCAGATTTGAATTCTAGCATTTCATTTTTAATTTCAAATTCTTTTTACTTAGTCTATCAAAACTGTCTTTTCATCATTGCTGATCTGGATTTATAGATTTATACTTCCCAAAAGACATTAGTTTGACCAATTTTTTTAACTAGTGTCTACTATAAATTATGTTCTAAGTATGAATCATTTTAAATATTTCTCTTCTTAGTGTTACCACTATTTTTCCAAGTTCCCATGCACCATTATGATTTTGTCTTGTTTATGTGTTTCAATAGGTTTCTGTTTATTCATCCTTAAGTGAAGTGGTATCTATCCAGGTTTTATGTCTGTGAGCAAAGCAATTTAGATAGTTCTCCTCTTCTGGTTGAACCTCTTTTTAAATTTTGTAGCGGAGTCAAAGTCTTAGATACATGATTCCTTGATCAACTCTTATTTATGAAACTCTTCTGGTTGATATGAATTTCCTCTGGCAGGATCCTCCAAATGTTTTTGTTGAAAGGAAATATATTCCTGGCTGTAATTTTCTACCTGCATTCAAGCAGCTTGTCTGCTGCTTTTTCTTGCTGTGTTCCTTACTACATCTTAGAAGAGTCTGTGGGGTATATTGTTGAAGAATTGGAGGAAGACTTGACTTCACCAACAATCTGCATTATGTAGATGACACAACCTTCCTTGTGGGAAGTAAAGAAGACTTGAAATACTTACTGCAAAATATCAGACTGTTGTTAGGTAATTTAGAGTTGAATATGACTCATAGTGACCCTATGAACTGCTGACCTGAACCCTGCTCCATCTTGTGCCATCCTTATCATCTCTTACACACTAGAACCTACTGCTGAAGTCACTGTGTCAATCCATTTCTTTGGGGTTCTTTTCATTCGTTGCCCCTCCATCTTTCCAAGAATAATGTCCCTTTACAAAGAATAACCTTGCCTAGTTACACGTCCAAAGCAAGATAAGAAGTTTCACCATATGTATTACATACTAACATGAAAACAAAAATCTTCACTACTGGACCAATAGGCAACATCATCTATGGGAATAAGGATAACTCATTTTGACTCCTTTCAAAAATTTCTGGTTCTTACTGGAAAAAAACATGAAATAGAAGAATAAAGATAATGGTCCCTTACTTTAATGTGAAAAAAAAAAGATGATCCAAAACTTGAGATTTTAATTCCATTCACTTTAAAATATTCAAATACAATATATAAGGCATATTTATTGTATATTGAGTTACTGGATAATATTGTTGTTGTTATGTGCCATCTAGCTGCCTACAACTCATAGCAAACTTTTGTACAACAGCTCTGAACCCTGTTCTATCCTGAGCCAACCTCACTGTCTCCCACACACCCACCACCATTATCCTGGTCACTGAGTCAATCCATTTCGTCGAGTGTCTTCCTCTCCTGCACTGTCCCTACACCCTCCCAAGCATGACGTTCCTCTCCAAAGACTGCGATCCTTGCAATATGTATGTTGCCCAAAGTATGTCACACGAAGCTTCAGAGTCTTGCCTCCAAGAAGCAGTTTGGTTTCCCTCTCCAGGATGAACCTGTTTATTCTCCTAGCAGTGCATGGTATATTCAATAGTCCTCCAACACCACAGCTTAAAGGCATCAATTCTTCTTCTGTCATCCCTAGTCAATGTCCAGCTGTCTGATGCATAGCACATAATTGCAAAGATCATGACCTGTAACAGGAGCATCTTAGTCTCCCGACTGACATCTCTGCTCTTCAGTACTCTGGAGATGTCCCTGAGAGCAGACCTGCCCAATGCAATTCATCTTTTAATTTCCTGGTACCAAAAGTGCTGATTGTGAAGCCAAGAAAAGTAAACCTGTTAATAATCTCAATCTCTTCACCATCTATTATGATTCTGTCAATCGGTTCAGTGGTAAGAAATCTTTGTTTTGTTGATGTTGAGCTTCAATCCATATTTAAGTCTGCAGTCCTTGACCTTCTACAGTAAGTGCTTCAGGTCCTCCTTAGTTTCAGCAAGCAGAGTTGTATCATCTGCATAGTGAAGGTTGTTGATGGATAATGTAAAGGCTAATATACTCAGCTGCTGACCAAAATTATGGAGGTTCAAATCATTAGGTGATGCTTTGGAAGAAAGGCCTGGCATTAGTCATTGCAAATTCTATGGAGCAATTCTACTGTATTTTGAGTCCATAGTCAGTGGTTTGATTTAGTTGGATATTATATATACAGAAAATAAAAATTAAATTATTTATGTCTAATGTAAATAAAATTCCTTCCCTATTTTCTTTCGCCCCTACAGTTAATTGACACTGTTGGACCTTCAATTTCAGTCTTTTTCAGGTTTTAGCTATCACAGTTTGTTGAGGAGAAGATGTAATATCTAAACATATGATTTCTTAACCATGAAGTTCTGTGAATTATATTTTGTAAGGCTATTAAAATTCTTTGAAAATTGAATTTTTAGCTCCGATAAGTATTCCCGATATTAATAGTTTCAAAAAATATCTGCAGAGGCAAAGTGGCAAGGAGGCTCTGAATTAAGCTATTGATTCCCTCTTAGAGAACTATTTCTAAGTGTTAATTCAAGTTAAGTTATCTAGGAACTTTTCTAGAATTTCATTAGTCCTGATTTTGTAAGTTGTTAACTTTATAAAGTAAAATTAATTTATAATCTAAGATTTAATGTCAACAGTTTATATGATCATCATTATTAACTATCCTAATATTCATAAATTATATCCCTGAATAAAGAAGTTTTCTTTATCAAATATCCAGTTTTTTAACAGTACATTCACCCAATAAAGTAATTCACTCATATGGCCACAATTAGTTATAATCTCTTATTTTCTATTAAAGCAGTGTCATAAATTCTACAATATATTTTTGTTAGATTTTTTAAAACATGCATATTCATCAAATTTTTTTCTAAAACTCAAGGCCAACTAAACAAGTCATAAAAGAATGACTCTAAACAGATTTACACCACAACAGATCACAGAGATTAACCAGTGATGATATCATGCCATATGGTTTTTTATATTTATGACCAGTGTATTATATAACATCTTACCTCAGCATTTATTGAAATCATTGAATAACAGTGATTCTATTTTACTAGTTATACAAGAGTCCAGGGCACATGTATAATGCATTTGTTTGTATGTATGACATACGTGTGTGTGTATATCTTATAGAGTTCTTTCTGTAGAATAAATTCAAATATTTCTTTCATAAAATATTCTTGGGATGACCAAAGTTCCTGTTAAAAATAAAAATTTGTATTCCCTTAACTCCCACATATTATAGACATATGGAATTTGAATCTTTGAACTCCGGGTTAGGAATTTACTATTAAAATTTTAAAAACTAGCTCTTTGGATCAAGATCTTGCTTGCATGTGATATCAATGGTATTGTTTGATAATTTCCACACTCTATTGGGTCATCTTTCTTTGGAATGGGAACAAATACAGATATCTCCCAGTCAGTTGGCCAGGTGGTTGTCCTCTAGATTTCTTGACACAACTTGGTGAGCACATCTAGGGCAGCATCTGTTAGTTGAAACACGTCAATTGGTATA
>NW_006400068.1:1272001-1273769 GCF_000299155.1 Elephantulus edwardii
GAGAAAGACGTCATGCTTGGGAGGGTGGAGGGACAGCGTGGGAGAGGATGACCTTCAATAAGATGCATTGATTCAGTGACTGGGGTAATGGGGTAGGTGTGTCAGAGACAGTGAGGTTGGCACAGGATAGAGCAGGATTTAGGGTTGTTGTACATAGGGTCGGTATGAGTTGCAGAAGAACTATAGCACATAACAACAACAACAGCAGCAGCTCTTTGGATAATTCCTTACCCACAAAAGTTGAGAATCATTGCTCTAATGTACTAAAAAATGAATATTAAGAGTCTAAAAATTTGAACCAGGAAAGTAGAGTTCTGATGGCATAACCGATCAGAGGTTGCACTGCAAACCAAAGGACATGCTTCTCTCGTGGTTCAAATCCACCAGTGCTGGTCCCCCAAAAAGAAAGGCATTCTCTTCTCATGCAATTTACAGCCTTGAAAGCACCAACAGAAGGAATTATAAGTCAGTTCCAACTCAGTGACAATGAGTTTGATGTTTTTGGGGGGCATTTGGATTTCTTTTAAAATAAGGTAATTTTAATTGTATTTTAGAATTTCATCTAAGGAATTTATTTTTTTTAAAAAAATATTACATTTCAGATGTCTATTAGCATATGTTTTATCTGAAACAATATGTTTTGCAAAGAGCTTTACCCTTCTAGCAACCCAAGTTTCTGCTTACACTAATCACTGTAGTATCTAGGCAGTTTATCATGTGGAAATTAAGTGAAACATTTTGGCAAAAGCAATGTTTTTTTAGAGATCTCACTGGATCAACTACTAAAAGGCACATATTAACAATGCAGAATATACTGCAAAAGCCAAGGAGGGTACTAGAATCAGATGTCCACCATTTTGTGAATTCTCAAGGTAGTTTTACTTTTCTGCCATTAATAATATACAATATTGTCCTTAGGTGTCATGGAGTCAAATATGACTTATAGTGACCCTATAAAGAACAGATTTGCACCCTGTAATGTCCTGTCCATCCTCACAATCTCTTACATACTTGAGCCCACTGTTGCAGTCACTGTGTCACTTCATAGGGTTGAGGGTCCTCACTTTTGCCCACCTTCTGTCTTTTCAAGTATAATGTCAAACATTCAATGAGCTTACACTAAAACACTGTGGTCATGTGATTAAATATATTTGTTTAAAAGATTGTTTCTAATATCTAATAGCTAGAACCAATTTTGACACAGTCTTCCATATCAGGGATTTAAAATGAAATATTCTGTTGAAGTTGAAACGGAACCTTTCAGTTTAATGGTGAAAACCTGCCTACAGTAGGTAATTAGCTCACTATCTTAACACTCCCAGATGGCCTTATAGAAATTTGGGAGCTAAATATAATTTTTCTAAAGTGAAAATATAGAGCCATTTCTGATCTTCATTTGGCAGTTTTACATATGCTATATATTTAACATTACATTTTAAAACACACTTGTTTCCAATTGCCTGAACTTTTAGTCTATTTATACATACACATAGTTTCCTATTAGTTTATTATTAATAAATAATTCTGTGCATTTGTGCACATTAGTGTGCCTAAGACAAGTGTGGTTAAAAAAGGTTAAAAATCCTGCCTATGGTCCAGCACAACTTTACCAAGATGAGAAGCATCTTTGTCTTTAATTTTTTTAAAGTTACTCAGCTGTATACACAAGTAATGTACTCAAAGTTAAGAGGGAACTTTTGGAGAAATTATTAAGACATACTTTTTAAAAATGTAAATTTTTTAAACTATTAGTAACACTTTTTATTTA
>NW_006400068.1:1275694-1277319 GCF_000299155.1 Elephantulus edwardii
CAGGGAGAAAAAACTGCAACAATGAATGAATGGGGGGGATGAAATGGAAAGAATATGCTGTAAAAAATTATTTATGTTACCATAAAAAAATCATTAAAAAGAAAAGGAATGGCACTGTTGATAGAGAGACTGTCACTCTTTGGTGGCAGACTTGAATGGGCAGAAATCTTTAGCAGAAGCCAGAAAGACACTACAATTCAGAAGTTAACATAAATGCAGTACCTTGTACTTTGAGGAACACTGAAGCAGCTGATGATCCTCCTTCATTAGAAGCCAAACAATGATATTCTCCAGCATCGTTGAACTTGACATTCCCGAGTTCCAAAGAGAGGTTAGCAAGGATCCTAATTCTCGCTGGGTCTACAAATTTGATATCTCTGTCATTCCTTCGCCAGGTTAGATTGTAATCCACTGCGCTGATGACGAGACAGGTCAAAATTGCTTTTTCTCCAGGGGTCACTGTAACATTATTGGGCACTTGGATGACAGGAGGAGGCTCTGTAGAAAATTAAAAGTTTCCAGTTAAGAGATCCTAAAGTCACTTTGTTCACTTACAGATATGATTTAAAAATTTAGTAAATATTTATTGAAGATTTACTAAGTATACAGTACAACAAAAGGTACTGATGAATGTATATGCCTAACAAGAATATTGTCACCTAGTTAAAAATGTCTCATGCATATTTATATATAAAAATATAAAACCCGTTGCACTGAGTCACAAGTCAAGGCAAACCATCATTGCAGTTTCTGAGACTATGAATCTTACTGGGAAGAGACCAGCAGTTTTTGTCCTGAGGAGTTGCTGATAGATTTTATCTACTGACATTTTCGTTAGAAGACAAACATATAATACTCTATACTATCAGGTTTCCTTTATAAAAGCATGCTCAACTCCAAATCTGTAAATTATAGACAAGGTGGCTTAGTGTTAAGAAGCTGTGCTGCAATTCCAAAGGCATGCAGTTCAAACCTGCCAGTTGCTCATCAGGAAAGAATGAACATTCCCCTCTCGTATGATGAACTGCTTGTGAAAACTCACTGGTGGGTCAGCTATGGATGGTTCCAACTCCACAGTACACAACAACAGCCAAAAAGGTATGGTAAAAAAATGACTGTTTGGGATTATGGAATAAGGCAAATTTTGTCATTTAGGTTTTAAGAAAAGTAGAATTTATAAATTTACAACTGTAACAATTCAGAGTTGACCCTCCAGTGGGCTTTCAGAGGCTGTAAATCACATGAGAGGTGATTGTTCATTTTTTTCTCTCTCAGAACCACTGGAGTATTTGAACTACCAGAGAGGTACTACCTTTAAGTTATTATTGCAATTAATAAGAGACACAGTTAAACAAGATTACTGTTCCCAAGGTTGACTAATAATTTTATTTAAGGAGATGAAGAGTACTGTAGGGCTATCCTTTTAACATCATACACACATAGATACAGACACAAAAGGTATTAGTGAGCATGTTGTTGTTGCTGTAATGTGCCTTCGAGCTGCTTGCAACTCATAGCGACCCTATGTACAACAGCCCTAAACTCTGCTCTGTCTTGTGCCAATCGCACCGTCTCTGACACACCCATCCCGATTACCCCAATCACTGAATCAATCCACCTCATAG
>NW_006400068.1:1278119-1284150 GCF_000299155.1 Elephantulus edwardii
ATAGGTTTCGCATTAGCATGATCAAGTGTTCTGGGATTCCCATTCTTCTGAGTCAGTCACATTTTGTTATAATCCACACAGTCAAACGGCTTTGTATAGTCAATGAAACACAGATAGACATTCCTCTGGTATTCCCTTTTAGCTAAGATCCATATAACATTAGCTACAATATCCCTAGTACCACGACCCCTTCTAAACCCAGCCTGGACTTCTGGCAGTTCTCTGCTGATATGTTTTTCCAGTCAATTTTGGATAATCTTCAGTAGAATCTTGCTTACATGTGAATTGGCCAAAGTCAATCTCTAATTAACATACATTTACAGATATAATTAGATATTTCACCAGTTAGTTGTGAAGTTAAAGTGCTTTTTACAATTATCTGAAATGAGAAACCATGATTGAGCAATAATAGAGTAATAAAAAAGTATGGTGATGTACTCTAATGATAATCCATGTTTCTGTTTTAGTTTATATGTGAAAGGGAAGCAGCTTATTAAAGGTTACTTTTTTTCCTTTCTGCTGTTGAAAACTGTATATAAGTACAAATTGATATTGTTGTTAGGTGCTGTCAAGTTGAGCATGACTCATAGAAACTCTATGAAAAACAGATCTGAACCCCATCCTATCCTGTGAAATCCTCACACTTCCTGACACATTAGAACTCATTGCAGCAGTCACTGTGTCAATGCCCGTGGTCGAGGGTCTTCCTTTTCTCTCCAAGAAATAGTCTATCTTAGCAACATGCCCAAAGTATGTGAGGCGAAACTACCGAAGAGTACTCCGTCTCCAAAGAGAATTCTGGCTACACCCTATCCAAGATGCATGGTTTTTTGGTAGCCCATGGGATGTTCAGCACTCTTCTCCAACACCACAGCTCAACGGCATCTTTCTTCTGTTATTCTTATTGACCAGCTCTCTCATGCATAGTCAGTAATGAAAAAGACTGTGGCCTGAAGCAGACTCATCTGAGTCTTCAAACTGATATCATTACCCATCAGTAATTTGGAAAGGTGCCTAACTACAGACTTTCCTAGTGCAATACATCTCCTGATTTCTTCACTGCTGGTTCCACTGGTGTTAACTGTGGATTTAATTATAATTAACAAACAAGCATGAACTGTTGGGTTGTTTTGATATAATTATCAGGTGTGAGCTGTTTGGTTGTTCTGCTTTAATTAACAATTAGTTGTGGGCTGGAAGCTTCTTGTCTATACCAATTAAACATGGTGGGCTTGCCTTTGTGATGAAAAGTTGGTTTGGGCCTATCTGAGAGTCTCTTTTGAAGCAGCTGGATTCTGCAAGGTAGGTTGGGTTTACCATTAGGGCCCAGTGTGAAGACTGATCTATTGGAGTTACAGACTAAATCGTTAGTTGTTTTTGGGGAGAACATTGTTCTAATTGGTAAAACATTTGTTTTTCTGTTTGCTGTACTGAGATAACTTGTGGGTTGAGATATATGAATATAAAAAGCCTACAACAAAAACTGGAGATGAACACACCAAAACCATAGTAGTCACCTCTGAATGAGAGAAATGTATATAATTTCCATATTTCCCTAACTCATTCTAAGGAATCTATGGTAAACTATGAAAATGATAATTTTTTTAAAATTATAATTTTGTCACTCTGTTTTTTTTAACTTCATGAAATGAATTGGTAAATGAAAAGTTCATGATAAAGCTAAGAGGTTTTATTGGACCCTAGTGTAGACATTATGAGTCATCTATGACTTGACGGTACTTGACAACAACAAGAGTAGTCACTAGGGAGCTCTGGTGAAGTAGTGGTAAGGAGCAGTGCTGTCAACCTAAAGGCATGTGGTTCGAATCCTTCAAATGTTCCACAGGAGAAAGATGGTGATCAACTCCCATGTGATTTATTGCTTCTGAATAGCCACTGGAGCGGAATCTATGAGTAAGTCTCAACTTGGCCATACTCAAGAACAACAAAAATGTAGTCAGAGCTCATGTGGATGGCACAGCATAGTGCAGGGTTCAGGTCTGCTGTCCACAGGGTTGCTATGAGTCATACTTGAGTAAAGAGCACCTATCAACAAGTGTAGTTTTGTGCTGCTAACTGAAGTGCACAGAGCTCCCTGGGAGAAAGACATGCAGGCTCTTCCCCCTTAGAAACCTGAGGGAGGGTTGCCAAAAGCCAGAACTGACTCAAGAGCAGTGTGCTAATTTCCAAATAAAATACAGGATCCTTAGTAAACATGAATTTAACTAAATATCAAATGTGATGTTTAGACAAACATCAAATAATATTTGGGACATGCTGTTATGTACCATCAAGTCAGAACTGACCCATAGCTGAACCTCCGGTGGGTTTTCAGAGGCAGCTAATCAACATGGGAGGAGATTGTCCATCCTTACACGCACATGCTTACAGTTGAGCCATACCTACAAAGAATTAAGATTAATGCTAATGCATTGTGTTTATTTTGCTAAAAGTAACTTTGAAGCTAGATGATTTGCAAGTAAGCGATTGTATATCTGTATGAACATTTTCATATTTCATCAAAATTTTCTGTACATCACCAGATGTCTACAGAATAGAAGAAGGTTTTTACTGGGGCCTAGTATAGTCACTGGGAACTCTGGTAGCCTACTGGCAAGAAGCTATGCTGGAATCCTGAAGGTAAGGGGTTCAAATCCACCCATTTGCTCCACAGAAGAAGGATGGGAAATCTCCTCCTGTGAAACTACCTACCTCTGAAAACCCACTAGAAAGTCAACAGTGGGTTGGTTCTGACTTGACGGTACACAACAACAAGAACAACAACAAAAACAGCGGTGGAGTCACTAGGGAGTTCTGGTGATCTAGTGGTAAGAAATTGGGCTGCAATCCTGAAGCAATGTGGTTCAAATCTACCAGCTGTACTGAGGGAGAAGGATGGGAATTTTCTTCCTGTGTGAACAATTGCTTCTGAATACTTGCTACAGGGTCAGTCAGTTCTGACTCAATGGTATACAACAACAACAACACACACACACACACACAAATACACACACATCTGTGTATATGCGTTTTGTTGTTATATGCTGTTGTATCAACTAGAACCCACAATGACCCTATGAATATAAATAAATCAGAATCATCCCTATTTGAAACCATCCAACATCTCTGATATCCATTAGTCAATTGTTATAATAGTTGATAGTCTTCCTATCATTTGTTGACACTCTACCTTTCCTTGTATATTGAGTTCTTAAAGATACTAACTTAAGATGTATGTGTGTATATATGTATATACATATAAACAAAGATTTGGAATCAGGAGTGGCATCTACTTCCTAAACCACATACTTCTGAAAACTCTATGAACTTTGAGAAATGCAATAATTATAAAAAGGCTTCAGACCTTTTGTTCACAGGGTCGCTATGAGTCACGCTCAACTCGATGGCAATAAACAACAACATAGCTACATAGGGATTTTTAAGAAGCCCTGATGGTGAAGTACCTAATACATGCAGTTTCTAAGCCCAGGATCAGTGGTTCTAATTTGCTCTTCACGAGAAAGATGGGAAAGCTCCCTCCCTTAAGATGTATAATCTCAGAAATCAGCAACTCAAGGAATCTTCTCAACGGTAACAAACTTGGTTTGGTGGTTTTATACCTGGGAGTGTAAAGGTACAAAATATAAAAGTCCTTTTTCTAGACACATGGTGGATACGAAGGATAGTGCCACCAGAACCAAACCAAAATTTTGTGTGTGTATGTGTGTGTGTGTGCATGTGCACACATATGTGTGTTGGGAGACGAATATTGTATTAATAAAAAGCAAAAAAAAAAGGTTAATATGACTTTGGCAGGAATGAGTTAAGTGATAACCTAAAGCATAGGAAGCATTTGAGAACAAGTTTTTCATTCACCTACATTGTTTTATTCATTATTATTTTATGTTGACTGGGGTAATTGGCGTGGGTGTGTCAGAGACAGTGAGATTGGCACAGGACTGAGCAGGGATTAGGGCTGTTTACACAGGGCCGCTATGAGTCGCAGGTGACTCCACCGCACATAACAACAACAACATTTGCAATAAAAGAGTATGATACTTTCAACACCTATTTTATATTGCATGTCATCAATAATGTTTCAACTAAATAATATATGATTAAACATGTCATCTAAAAAAGAAAATTGTGACGAAACATAGGGTTTTTTTTAACATAATATTTTAGTAGAATTTTAGCTTTTTGTTACACTTCCTGCTCTTGGAAGCTCAAAATTTTAGGAAATAATGTCCATAGTGATACAAGAAAACTATTATTCTCTAAAGCCTGTCTTTTAGGACTCCTTTCCAAGAATAAGATCTAAATATCCTGAGGATTCATGCCAGATATTAGAAATACTGATAAATAGTCTAAACTGGGAGCAGGGAGGAAGAGAGAGACAGAATTGGGATGTCAGCCTTAGCTACATAAAATTCATGTGATGGACTACAATCCCAGAGGTATGCGGTTCAAGTCCACCAGACGATTTGCTGGAGAAGGAGGGGCAATCTCCTGTACCAGTCAGATCCAGTTTGACGGTACACATAAAGTAATTAAAGAAAATAATAAAATAAAAAAAATCATAAGTGAGTGGAGGTTAGAAGCCAATGGGCCAGGTAACAGGTAACTCAGGAAAATTCCTTTTACCCTGTTAAGTCCAAAAGGACCCAGCTGTACTATCACTGTCATTATCATTAAAGCTCCTGCCTCTTTCTTTTGTAACTAACTGACTGAGTGGGACAGAATGCCTAAAATTCATCTTGAGCACAGTATAACCACTGACTTGCTGGCACGAATTCACACTAAAAGGGCATGTGAAGAACACACAGATGGAAGTTAGTGACACCACCAAGCCAAGTTTCTAACTGTTCTTAATAGTTCACAAGTTCTTCCTGGCACTTTCCAATTATTATGAGTTCATTTCTGCAAGATGTCTGCAACTCACTCAGACTATTTTGCTGTTAGCCTTCCCTTAATTAATATTGCTGGGAAAATCCCCAAATGTTCAAGCTTTTATTTTCCCAGAAGCTCAAGAATGTTGGTGCAATTCCAATGTTTTCCATAATTATTGGCAACTAAAAACCCAAAGTAATTTATGATGTATATCAACCTGCTAAATGGAAAGGTTTCAGACACAACCTTTATTTTTCATGAGAATACAGTTTTACTGCAAGAAGGAGATGCTTGCCTGACTTGCTTACTTCCATTTTAAAGTTCAATTTGGATCTTTTGATAACAAATCTTAGGCTTTTCAACAGAGTTAACATTAGAAAACTTCTTTCATTTTAAATTGTCTCAAGAAAATGCCCATCTAGTCAGTGCAAACTCAAGCACTGATACCAACTCAGCAGTAATAGAAAAGTGGTCCAGTTGAGGTTAGTCAACAGAAGGTTGCTATTAAACAGCTCAAAGCAGTATTATTATTCAGGGACAAGCAGAAATTATTTAAGTCAAAATGAAATGTCCAATAAAGTTCTGCATTTATGCCACATAAGGGCTTAAAGCTTGATCATTGATTATATTTGGCTACCTCTTTGCATTTGTGTAATAATTGTACAAGATTAGAGGAGACTCCCCCCGACTCAATTTCATATATTCTAACTCCTTTGAAACACAGTATCTGAACACACAACAGCTGGTTGACATTCCTTTTACCCATCTTACTACTAACCAATAGAGAAGTCATTGAAGCTTTGGGTTCCTACAACTTGAATACTTTCAATACTTGTCTTCAATTTAGAAGTCAGGTTCTCTAATCAAAGTTCTCTACTTACTGTAAATATGGGAGCAAGAAAGAAAAAAAAATATGACCATTTAAAAATATCTATTAAGGTACCATAATAACATAATGGAATGACAAAGAAAAAGATAATAATGAAATGTGCGAGGAGCTAGAGTCGGAAAATCAAAAGGGCCAAACTCATTCAGCATTTCTTAATCTCAAGGAACTGAAGAACAAATTCAAACCTAGAGTTGCTATAATCAAGGATGCTTTAGGCAGAATATTAAATGATCCAGGAAATATTAAAAGAAG
>NW_006400068.1:1285440-1286452 GCF_000299155.1 Elephantulus edwardii
CATGTTGTAAGGAGGGACAGGTCACTGGAGAGGGGCATCATGCTTGGGAGTTTGGAGGGACAGCACAGGAGGGGAAGACCCTCTAAGAGGTGGATTGGTTCAGTGACTGGGGTAATCAGGATGGTGTGTCAGAGGCAGTGCGACTGTCACAGGATAGAGCAGGGTTTAGGGCTGTTGTACATAGGGTTACTATGAGTCGCAAACGACTCGATGGCACATAACAACAACAACAACAACCACCATAATAAATGACGATCACAATCGGGATTTTTCTTACTTTTGGTACCATTAAGATAACCACTGTTATATGTCAGAACCCAAGGCTAATGATAATAACAATAAAATCTAGCATCTAGTAAATACTTCTATGTAGCAGAGTTTGTTATTGTTGTTGTTACATGCTGTCAATTTGAACAGACTCATAGCTGACCGTCTCCTGGATTTCCAGAGGCAGAAAAGCACAAGGGAGGGCTTGCTTATCTTTCTTCGGTGAAGTGGCTTGTCGATTTGAACCATGAACATTTGGGTTGGCATTGCAGCTCCTTATCACCAAGGTGGCCTCCACACAGTCTCTCCATATTTTACAGACAGGGAAACTAAAGCATTAAGTGCTTGAGCAAGAAATTGTAAACTGTTAGGGACAATTAGAAACTTGGCTTGGGGATAGGAAGAAAAGCCAGGACTTGAGTTCAAATTCAGAAGGGAGAGAGATTACAATCAAGTAATCACAAAAACAATTGGATAAATGCAAACTGATTAAGTAAATAGCATCTCCGTAAGTGATAGAGATCAAAACTGAAGGCATTATAAAACACTATTGATACTTACCCGAAACATCAAAAAACGTCTCTGCTCTTCCATTCCCCGCACTGCTGATGGCAATACATTCATAGAGGCCTTCATCGGCTAACGTGACTCTTTCAATGTCCCAATTCACACTAGCAGATTCTCTGAGGTAAAAAAACCAGAAACTTTCAGTTTCCACCAAAGCAAGAAAAATGAAATCTAACTT
>NW_006400068.1:1286973-1298799 GCF_000299155.1 Elephantulus edwardii
AAATAAATATACTGTAGACTCTTTATAACATGACAGTACACACACTTTAATGTCATAATTTGGAAATAAAACTTTTCTGAGTAAAAGACACAACAAAGACAAAATAAATTAAAGGGACAGAAAATTTCATTAAGGAAACATATTATCGCTTTGTAAAAAATATAAGATGAAAGTGCTTGCAGAGAAACACTTATTTTTATCCTCCCTTTTTTGTTTATCTTTTATAATTTCTGGTCATATTAAATAATTTTTTAAGTCAAAGTAGTTTGTCAAGGAAATTAATGAAGGTCAAGGGAGAAAACAAAATTTTTATTCTTTTTTAAATTATTATTATTAATTCCAGTGAAAATTTACAGATTTTGGATTTTTATTCATTTATTGTTACACTTTTCTCCCTATGCCCCTCTCAGTTTTCTTTTTTTTGAAAAGTAAAAGAAAAATTCCTTCATTGGTATACAATCCCCCCCTCCCAGCCCCACCCCGAGTATACTCCACTCTTCAACCTTCAACCTATTCTAAGAAGAGACCGTCTTCTTATTTTTATGTACAAGTTCCAAGTGGAGTTAACCCAAAGTTGGTTTAAGTCCACCAGAAGCTCTGAGGGAAAAGGTGTGCTGGTCCAGAAACCCAACGAAGGGCCGCTAAAGTCAGAACTGACAACTGCAGTAAGGGAGGGTATAAAAAGTCTATAAATGTCATCCTTTCAGTAAGTTTCAGGAAGGCAGGATTTGGGAAAGCAATGACTATTTCAGAGATGAGCATACATTAGGATTCATAAAATATGTAGGTTCACAGATGTTTTGGAAAAGAACACTACTATCTTCAGTCCTAATTTCCTCATTTTAAAACATGAAAAATGAAAGAAGGGCAAGTAATTTGTTCAAAAGCACATAACTAGTTACTGATTGTTTGAAGGATGTTCTTTATTATTTTATCTATTTCTCTCATTTATAAAATATTGAATGAAAATGATTATTATTTTCTTGTAGCCCTCTCATTTAATGTTAATCACTAAAAGCCATATTGAAATAGTTTTAATAGGATAGTCTTTGGAAATTGGGAAAAAATCATAAAAATGAAAAAAAAATTCCTGCTAATGCAAACCAATCCCTTCATCCATTCCCTAGTGGCCTAAGTGGATGACATAAACAGAGATTAAGTCACATGTCTCAAGTTATTAGGAGTTCTAGGGTAGAATTAAATGAGTAAATAAGGATTAAAGTGTCAATCCATCATCACCCATGCCTAATTTTGTCTCTAGCACCTCACTTCCAAAAGGCTTCATGTATGTACACAGAGCTTGTCATATCTCTGGGCTACAGACTTGGAAAAACTGAGAAAAGGGATTTTTGTGGCCCACCTCCCAGGAATTGTGAGAAATTAATGTTTATAAAGAATCCCAATTGTCTTGGAAGAAGTTATTTAAACCTGAAATAGAATTATTTTATTTTTGTTAGTCAGTAGTGTAGCTTCAGCATTTGATTTTCTGGAACTAGCTACCAGCTAAGTAAATTATCAAATTGTTGTTTGTTGTTGTTATGTGCCGTTGAGTCACCTGCGACACATAGCTACCATATATACAACAGCCCTAAACCCTTGCCAATCTTATTGTCTCTGACCCACCTATCCCATTACCCCAGTGACTGAATCAATCCATCTCATTGAGGGTCTTCTTCTCCTGCACTGTCCCTCCACCCTCCCAAGCATAACGTCCCTGTCCAAGGACTGATCCCGCCTTGCAACATGTCCAAAGTATGTAGAGCCCAGCCTCCTGGATAATCTGTTCTGCATGTAGATTGAGAAACCTATACTTGGACCAAAAGGCAGTCATCAGAACAGAGCAAGGAAACACTCACTGCATGGTTCAAAACTGGGAAGGGCGTACCCCAGGGATGTGTCCTGTCTCCATACCTTTTCAACCTGCATGCAGAATAGCTTATCCGGGAGGCTGGGCTCTATGAGGAGAAATGGGGGGTCAGCATTGGTGGAAGATACATCAACAATCTGCGTTATGAAGATGACACAAACATGCTTTTTGAAACTGAGGAGGACCTGAAGCATTTGCTGCAGAGGGTCAAGGACTGCAGCCTCCAATATGGATTGAGTCTCAATGTCAAAAAGACAAAGATTCTCACCACTGGACCAATTGGCAGCATCAGGAAGGATGGTGAAGAGATTGAGATTGTTCACAGCTTTAGTTTGCTTGGCTCCACAGTCAACACTCTTGGCACCAGTAGCCAGGAAATTAAAAGACATATTGCAATGGTGAAGTCTGCTCTTAGGGACCTCTCCAAAGTACTGAAGAGCAATGGTGTCTCTTTAGAGACTAAGATGCTTCTGATACAGGCCATGGTCTTTGCTATCAATTGTCATGCATCAGAGAGTTGTACAGTGACTAAGGAGGATAGGAGAACTGATGCCTTTGAGCTTTGATACTGGAGAAGAGTATTGAGGGTACCATGGACTGCTAGAAAAACAAACAGATTCATCCTGGAAAGGGTTAAACCGGGCGGCTCCTGGGAGGCAAGGATTCTGAGGCTCCATCTAACATACTTTGGACATGTTGCAAGGAGGGACAGGTCCTTGGAGAGGGACATCATGCTTAGTAGGGTGGAGGGACAGTGCAGAAGGGGAAGGCCCTCTATGAAGTGGATTGATTAAGTGACTGGGGTAATCGGGATGGGTGTATCGGAGACAGTGCAATTGGCACAGGACAGAGCAGAGCTTAGGGATTTTGTACATAGGGTTGCTATGAGTCTCAAGTGACTCGATGGCACATAACAACATCAACAACATGTAGATTGAAAAGATATGGCAATAGGACACATCTTTGTTGCACACTCTTCCCAATTTTGAACCATGTAGTATTCCCTTGCCCTTTTCTGATGACTGCCTCCTGGTCCAAGTATAGGTTTTGCATAAGCACAATCAAGTGTTCTGGGATTCCCCTTCTTCCCAGAGTCAGCCAGTTTGTTGTGATCCTCACAGTCAAGTGTCTTTGCATAGTCAATGAAACACAGATAGACATTCTTCTGGTATTTTCTGCTTTCAGCCAAGATCCATCTGACATTGGCTATAATAGCCCTAGTGTCATGGCCTCTTCTAAATCCAGCCTGCACTTCAGGCAGTTCTCTGTTGATGTGCTGTTCCAGTCATTTTTGGATAATCTTCAGCAGAATCTTGCTAGCATGTGATATCAATGATACTGTTCGATAATTTCCACACTCTTTCAGGTCACCTTTTTTGGAATGGGAATAAATATAGATCTCTTCCAATCAGTAGGCCAGGTGGTTGTCCTCCAGACTTCTTGGCACAACTTGGTGAGCACATCCAGGGCATGAAGTAGTATCATTCAATCTTTAAAGAATCTAAAATTTCCTCAGGTTGTAAAGACCACTGATCTCTTAAGATTTTACTTAAAATGGCCTCCTATAAAGGCGTGGAATTATGGGCTTATTGTTCAGAATGGCTTTCCTAGCCCTGCCTTGATTTTACTATGTGGTTAGGTGGAAATATGCAAATAGTGTGTTAGTTTATCCACAAGGAGACTGGCTAGTCTCGCCATTAAACTGAGCAGATTCAGCAGCAGATTTTGTGGATTTCACCACCAGCAAAGAAATAGGAAAACCGTGAATGCCCTTTGGGGCCAGAGATTTTTGCATCAGCCAAACTTACAGGAGAGCAGTAGCAGCTGGAGTAGAGAGTCAGAGATCTGACATGAGACAGAGTTGACCTGTGGACTGCTACCCTGTGGCGCTACAGCTAGGAGACCTTGCCCAAGTTTGTTCGAGGATAAAGAGAGAGTCATTTTTCACAGGGCCAAGAACTTTGTAACACAGGTCTGAAGCCAAGAGGCTGAAGCCTGAGGGGTATGTGAACACATTTTGGTAGCTAACCTAACCTAGTGTTTGTATTCTGCCACCAACCTGAGTTATAGCATTTTTACTTCCTTAATAAATGACGATAGTTATAGAAAGGTTTCAGACCTTTTGTTCATAGGGTCACCATGAGTCTTGCTTGACTCCACAATCAACAACAACAATAAATCCAATAGATAGAGTACATATGGTTCTGTGTGGGCTATGAGATATTGAAATGTATTTTGGACCCAGTAAAATTGGTATTAGAATTAGTAGAAAGAGGTGCAGTAATATGGGGGAAATGTCTGATCTAATGGAGACTGGTTTTGTGTTGTGGATGTTGGTGGTTTGGGAGTCAGTAGAAGTCAGATATAGCTGTCCTGAGCACTTGTTCCTTTTACAAAAGAGATTACAAAAATTGATATTGACAAATAATTAGTGTTTTATAGAAGTTATTTTTGTTAAAATTGAATTAGCAGTACAAAAGTTTTACTAAAACCCAAAACATTTCTAGAGTTTTTCCCCAATTGTATTTTGTTTCACAATAGTTAAAAAGGAAATAATTCCAGAAAATTATACCAGAAAGAATTCTCCTCCTGGTTTCCGAAAGGTACTCCAAGTTATCATTAGATAGATTTAGATTAGGTAATTTAGAGGTAGTTTACACTGAAGTCAATAAAGATCAAGCTGCAAGGCCTCTCATTTACAAGGTCCCTTTCCAAGGTTCACTACTAAATTTATATTAATAATTTTATATGCATTATCAGAACAAGATAGCTTATTCAAGATTGATATGGAATAAAATCCAAATCAACTTTGAATCAGCCTTTGAACATACTCTAGAATGTGATATCATATCATAAAATATCATATCATATATATCATATATGATATCATATATCATATCATATCATATAATATCATATATATATTATCTGTATTCATCAGTTATATACAAGCTCCAGGAGGGCACAAATTTATGCCTGAATTAACCATTAGTATATCTCAAAACTCAGGTGGCCTAGAGAGTAGGGAGTTGTGCTGCTAATTCAAAGCAAGTGGTTCACATCCACTAACTACTCCAGGAGAGAAAGACAGGCATTCTCTTCCCGTGTGATTTCCAGTCTCCGAAAATCTGCTGGAGGGTCAGCTAAAAGTTGCTTCTGACTGGACAGCACAACCTGACTCAAGATAGAAGTCCTCATAGGACAGGAATTGAGTGCTTGACTGCTAAGCAACAGGTTCGTGATGCAAACTTATGGGGAGTTCTGCAGGACGAAGATGAAGCAGGGTGCTTTCGTATAGATTACAGTTAGGCCTATGAAGCAGTTTTACTCTATCTCATGTGGTTACTATGAGTTGGAATCAAATCGTAGCAAGGAGTTGCATTTTTTTTCCAGTTCCAAGACTCTGGTGACCTAAAGGTGAGAAGCTGAGCTGCAATCCCAAAAGAATAAAGTTTGAATCCACCAGCTCACTGAGGAAGAAGGATGGGCATTTCCTCTCATGTAATTAACCACTTCTGAAAACCACTGGAGAGCCAGCTACGGGTAGGCTCTAACTCGAAGGCACACAACAACATCTCAAGACTATAGAGCAAATAGGTGAGAATTTAGAAGAAAAAAAATGCATCCAAAAGATTATTTTATGATGCACAATGAAAAAAACCAAAAACCAAAAACCAAAACACTACTGTCTGTACCTTTAAAAAGAAAGTTATTAAGTAGTTTTAAAAATTCCAATTCGTCATTCATACAAATAAATGAGAAAATACGTTTTCTAAAATGATATATAGGGAGGAGGGAGGAAATTGTGCAAAAATAAATGAATTTTTTTTTTGAGAGAAAAGGTAACTGGGGTTGGGGATAGGGAGGAAAATGTGTAATGATGAATGAAGGAAAATCCAACTTTTCCATAAACTTTAAAAATCACAATAAAAAGAAAATGTAAAAAATATTATCTTATTGCATTTAGATTTGTTTTTGTAAAGCCATAATGTATTACTCAAAGAAATATTTACACACTTTAAATACTGGTCTTCTCCAAGTGTTACTCCATTTCTGACAAGGCTCACAGTAAAGGGCAATAGACTCTCAACAGAGCAGAGAATTTGGCCTGGCTGCAGGTAGTATCCTGGAGTTTTCACAGGCATTGTAACTTTGGGGGCATCTAGAAAGAAAGAGCATGAGCAAAAAGGTCACCAAATCGTTGAGTATTTCCAGTTAGTCTATCCAGAATCATTGGTGTTAAAATATAATCCTGCCATGAAAACCTCTGCTTTGTCATTAACCCAAATCCATAAAACTGACATTAATTGTATTTATTACTTCAATATTCAATCATTTCTGGATACTTTCATAGATATCCACTGACCATGTACTGACTGAATTGAAGAATTCACTGATTTTAAGACAGTGCATCATTTTTTAAACAACTAAGATGAAAAAAAAATCCAACAAAACCCTGAAATGTTACATTATCAATTATAAGGTACATTTTCAATTCAAAAATATATTCTAAATATATTAGAATACAGTATTAGGGTAATTGCTTTCTCAAACTGAATTTATTTTCAATTAAAAATGAAATCTGTTCTGTAATAATTAGACTATGAATATTTTATGTTAACTGACTTTAAATATTATATATGTAGAATCACTGAGGTTGAGCCTATCCTTATCATTCAAATATTAAAGTATAGCTACAGAATTTCCAAACTCACAACTTTAGGTATAAATGGCAAACTTTTGTTCCTGCTTCCAATAGTAAAATTTTTAAAAAGTTCCTGTGTCAATGGTTTGAGCTAAAGTCCTAAAGTTTAGGTCTTGAGAAATAACTGAAATGTAGCTGATGCCACCAAATAATTCCCAATCTGTGAGTTCATTTCTGTTTGAGAATAAATATATAAATAATTATATTAGAATTAATGAATCAATTGGGTATCCCAGTGATGAAATGGTTAAAACATTTCGCTTCTAACTAAAAGACTAGGAGTTCTAACACACTAGTCATTCCATAGGAGAAAGATGTGATAGTCAGCGTTCACAAAGGTTAACTGAACACCCACTACCAAGCAGTTGATTCTGAGTGATAGTAACCCTACAGAACATTAAACCTGCCCACAGGATTTTCAAGCCCGTAAATCTTAACAGAAGTAGATTGCTACTCCTTTCTCAATAGGAGCAGCTGGTGGATTCGAACCCTCCACTTTTCTGTTAGCACCTTTAATCACCGAGCTCCTTAGAAACCCTATGGCCCAAATCTACTCTGTCCTACAGGTTTGCTAGAAGTCAGAAACACCTTGACAAGAACAGGTTTGGGTGTTTGGAGTTGTTTCTTTTTCGTTCTTTTGATTAAGTAAGAAAAATATATAAAGTCAGAATCATCCCTGTTCATTTCCAGTGGAAGAGAAGGGTATATAATCTTCAACATATGACCATTTGTTCATTTAGACAATTGAATCAAACATACGTGCCAGGCATTTCTGGGAGGAGAAAGTACATAGAGTTTTCTAGTCTAAATGTTCTTATAATTACTCAAATAATAAAAATTTCCAGATCTATAATCATGAAAATTAATGTGAAAATTCAAATATGCTATTTTATGGTTAAAAAAGAAATGCCTGTCCATTAGTTAACACAATGGTAATATAAAGATATTATTTATGATTTTATAATTCATTTTAAGAAACCCTATCTGATCATAGTAACTTCTGTCAGCTATCAATAACTTAGTATGGAGGGGGAGGTGGGGAATGATGTCTTACCTGGGACAATACTAGAGAAGGACACACTTGACACTCTCTGGAAGAGATAGTCATCCTTATCGTATCCTGTGACTTTAAGAAAGAAAGCTTCATTTGGCGGAATGAATTCAGAAATATTCCATATGCCATAGGGTTTTTGATCTGGGTAATATTTAACAGGTATAGTCTTAAGAGAATTGCCTGATATACTCAGAAGTTCAAGACGATCGACTCTAGCTGGAATGGAAATTCCAGAAGTATTCAGCAGCACATAGGTAGGTATTCCTACAAAAGAAAGATTTTATTATTTATAAGTAAGATGAAATTGGGATACTATACCAAGTAAGTATCTCCATCATAACAAAAAATGGTGCCATAAAAATCAGTAGGACTACAGATTACCCTGCCAATAGTAAATGAGTATTTTCTACATAAAGGAGATTTAAGGAATTGTGACTAATTATCCTTATAGTTTCTTAACTATATTTAAATTAAAAAATCTGAAGTATTGATTTGGGGGTTTATTTAACACTACATAACATGATCCTGGATTATCTGACAAGCTTTAAGAATTCACTGTTGTGAACTCTTTCAGAAACTGCATCAATAAAAATAAAAGAATAAATGGGGGAAAAACCCATAAAAGGTAAAGGAAATTTGAGCTTCTTTTCTAGAGATAAAACTTTGACTTATATGCATGAATAAGCTGGGAGGAAAAAGTTTTAAAAATCAGCAACAATTTTATCTTTGGTTTTTATTCACACATAATCTACATTTTCACCAAGACAATAAAGCAAATTATAGATTTAATTAGAATAATTCTCAAAATCTGAGTCAAAGATTTCTTGAAATTTAGGAAGTAAAGAAAGAAAATTTAAAATTGTCATTAAAATGCCTAGTTGAAGCCCTAACTTCAGCAAATATAATTAAGGAGATCTAGACTGAGACATAGGAATCTTAATATTTAGATTTTAATGTCCTGAGTGAATTTATATCATGGTGTCGCGATCACACTTTCAGAAAGACAGACTATGTGAATGTTATTGAATATGCAAAACAACAAAATGTTGTTGTTGTTGTTGTCTACCATCGAGTGAGAAAGAACCTTAGGCTGACCCTTCAGCAGGTTTTCACAGGCACACAATTGCATGGGAAGAGACTGCCTTACAGTTCAAAACATATTCTTGACTAAGATGTTGATTAAACCAATTGAATTAACATACACATACAAACCTTGTACAGGTCTGCTGACTGTTGTTTTGAAGTCCAGGGTGGGCTTTCTTGAAAACCCAGCTCGGAAATCGATAGTGCTGAGTCCAGTGATTCGAACAGAGTGCCTTCCACTGCTTGAGGTCTGAAAAATGTCCAATGGTAAACACAGTCAGCAGTCAGTCCAGGATGGTTGTCACACTCCAAACCAACAAGTGTGGAAAAATAAAAAGTGGTTAATTAAGATTGCTGTCTAATGAATGAAACATCTGTGTTGCTATTATGAGTTTAACTACAGTACCATATGTTAAACATAAATTTTGCAGTACTCCACATATTCCATGGTATTCTCCAACATAGAACTCAGAAGAGGATTTCTACTTTTCATATGTGAGATACAGGTTCAATTCTAAGTCAATGTACCCTCAAGCAGAACAACCATCTGTCTGTATAGGACTGTGTGTTGCTGTGATGATGAACAGAGTTCAGAATAGATTCTAGACTGAGACAACTACAAAGAAAGAAATGCTGGTATCAAACAATCTGGTGCTGAAAACTGTATGGATCACAAAGGTACAATCCATGGTACATGGATTTATCATAGGTTAACTTGATGACAGGTAACAGAAATGCATTGCATAAAGTTCCTGGTGGTGCTCATGGCTAATTCTCTTTGCTGATAACCAAAGATCTGATAGTTTGTCTTAACAAGATGTACCTTGGAAGAAAGACCTAGATATCTACTCCTCAAAAATCAGGTGTTGAGTGCTCTATGCCTTCCCAAGATCTGATTACTGTCCACAGATTATCCAACTGGAATCTTTAGCTAAACCATGTTCTTAAGACACAAATATAAATAAAAGTTGCTCATCACCTTCTAAACGTTTGTGGTTAATGAAGAAAATAAAGAAACATAACCATTTATTTAATATGTTACAATAAACTCAACAATTAAAAACTTGGACTCAAACTCATTGCTTTCAAATAAGACCCAACCCATAGATAATCCTTCTCTAGGTTTCTGAGGAGGTAAATTGTATGGGAGGAGATTATTGTCTTTTTCACACAGAGCTTCTTTTGTGTGTCAACCATCATAAGAAGCAACCTTTGTGTTAGGTAGTAAAACCCCTACAGACTAGGCTATCAGAGCATCTCTTACAATATCAGAATTATATAAAAGACATTTATTTCAAAGCACTACTGGGTGGATTTGAATTTCCAACCTTTCAATTAACAGCTCAGCATATTAAGTGCACTATTCAGCAACTCTTATAAGAAAGTAAAATAAAGAGGAAAAAACAAGGAGTAAACCCTATGAACACCTGTAAAAAACTCACTTTCACACAAGTTATTAGATCTTTACAAAATATCCTAAGAGGTACTATTATTATTGCCATTATTTCACAGACCAAAGAGGCTAAGTAATTTACCCCAAGCCATTTATGTATCAGTGGAAAAGTTGGGCTACAAATGCAGGCATTGAGCCTCCAGCAGGCGCATTCTAACTCTGTCATGCCTTTATCAAGATGATCTCAATGAATTTGGTTATGTGGGTTTGAAAGCAAAGGTTGCGGAACTAGTCTACATAATAAAACTCACTGCTATAACGTCTTCTCCAGTTCATAGTGACTTCCAGGATGATTCTGAGGCTATAAATTCCAACAGAAGGGGACTTCCCATCTTCCTCCTGCCAAGCCACTGGTGGAATCAAACCACTGCAGATGTGCAGTCTTTGGGTTAGTGAAGCAACTCACTATAGGACTACACCACCAGAACTCCCTTGCTACAAGAAAGAGAATAATATGGAACTTCTGGGGCTACCCAAAGGAAAAAAGCAGAGATATGATGTAGAGCAAGGAAGGGGTTGGCAAGGAGAGAACAGAAGGGCATGAGGTGCTTCAAAGTATGACTCCTAATTCTAACAGTAGAATGAGAAAACTCAAAATACACTTGTTTTGAGGTGGGTTGTTCTTGATTTTTGGTGGAGTTTTGTTTTGTTTTGTGACTTTCCTGTGACAATGTTGAAGGGGTGGATTTTGCTTTGCACCAAAGCACAAAATCTTAGACTCAACACAACAGATCAAAGGCAAAGAGACCCTGAGAAATTAAACCTCAGGAAACTGCAGAAATAATGAGAGAATTCTTTGTCTTCTCACAAGTTAGAAATGTGGGACTGGAGGAAGATTAAATGACATGAAGATATTGGAAGGGAAAGGCAGATTAGGCTAATTCTGTAATCAGATCATGCAGAGCCTCCCTACTTCTTTCCCTTCAAAATTACTTGGCCATCTTAATATCATTATTCTCTCTATATATAATATAGAGAAGGAGGCTCAAAGCACTGCATTAACAGTTTTATTTTCTATTGGGCCAGTAATAGTATACACATTAAATTAAGGGATAATATTGAAAGCTGAATATAACTCTGAAAAGTAAAAAAAAAATGTACTCACAATTCAATTCCTTGATAAATATTGATTCATATTCAAGTCCAAGTCTTAAGTATTGTAAGGCTCATCCAAAATTATTCTTATGATAATGTTCTTCCTTTTATTATACAATTCATTTAAAAATTATTTTTTAACTTAGGAAAATTTAGCTCTATGGTTCTCAAGAACAAGGTAACAAGTAATTCATCTTTCTGTTCTCCTAGGATGACATTATATTTTTGCTGTCCAGTCATCCTAGCTTTCCGGTGGTTTAGTTCAGAGGGAGTTTCACTACTATCCTAAAGACAGACACCTCTCCGAAAGTTCAAATCCAAAAACTGCTTTTTGGCAGAAAGATGGGCAATTCAACAAATGCTATTTTTCAGTCTCTAAAAAAACTGCTGGAAAGCCAGTTATGAGTCAGTTTCACTTCGTTGGCAATGTACTTTAGGTTTTTGGGTTTTTTTTTTAAAATTTTTTAAATTTTAATTTAGTTTGTTTATTTTTCATTTCAATGAACATCTACAGAGATTTTGGAATTCCATTCATTCATTGTTGCACCCTTCTCCCCGCACAAACCCCT
>NW_006400068.1:1299974-1320379 GCF_000299155.1 Elephantulus edwardii
TACAGTCCTTGGTTTTAGTCCTAGGTCCATGATCCACCTTGAGTTGGTTTTTGTATATGGTATTTTAGGTTTTTTAAGGCTCTATTCTGTAGTATATGGGATCATCAAGAGTCATAATCAGCCTGAAAACAATTAACAACAGTTAATGAAAGCTCCCTGCACAATACAAAGTGAATAAACAGACAACAATAACAAAAGAGAATAGTGAGGCATGCACGTCCTCATCACAGAATAATTGCAAGAGTAAAACTTGCACTGAGCTACCCTTCCCTCATGGCTTCTGTAATTAAGAAAAGGCAAATCAACAAAAGCAGACTATTTTTGAAAATACTATTTTTCTAGATGCTACATACTTTGGACATGTTGTGAGGAGAGACTGGTCCTTGGAGAGGGACATCATGCTTGGGAGGGTGGAGGGAAGGCGCAGGAGAGGAAGGCACTCTATGAGGTGGATTGATTCAGTGACTGGGATAATCCGGATGGGTGTGTCAGAGACAGTGCGATTGGCACAGGACAGAGCGGACTTTAGGGCTGTTGTACATAGGGTCACTATGAGTCGCAAGCGACTCTACGGCACATAACAACAACAACAACAACATAGAAAACAGGGTTTTCAGGAAAAGAAATCCTGAAGGCACATGTTTCAAATAGTTTATTGATACAATCAAGAGTATTAATAAATCAATGTCTTACTCCTCTGCATTTATGTTCCTCTAATTGTAGCAGTGTTGGAAACCTGAAGGTCTGGGAGTTAAGCTAAGCCAAGGCACCATCAGGCTTTGGCAAAAATGAGATCATAGTAGATATTAATTGAGATTTTAAAACTTTAAATGGGAAGCCTTCACACACACACACACACACACACACACACACACACACACACACACTCAAAGGTAAGAAAAAATAATTAGCAAAATGGGCTAGAGTGTAGGTTTCCAAATTAGAGTTGAGTCTACCAGGATGAATGAGTGGGACAGGTTAAAGCACCATTGAACAAGCACCATGGAGAGCTCCAGGGAAAATGACCAATGTCTAAATCTCAGTTCAGATTTTTCTGGACAGTTCTATTGCAGATGGATTTACATTTTAGTTTAGGCACAAAGACAAAAACATACCTTACCAAGATGGAAATTCTCTTTAGGGCAACAGCTATGCTTTATCCAATAACCCAGAGAATAATAAACAACTAGCAAGAAACAAAGATAAATTTAGATTTATTTAAAGCCACCCAGGTACCTAATGTTGGTACTATCTCTTAGATTCCTCTAGGACCAGCTAATGTTAGATTAATCAAGGTTCTTTTGAATTTTACAATCATATGTCATGCAAAGAATTCTTACACATGTCTCAAAGAATCAAAAAGAAAATATTTGAAGAATATTTTATGTCACAATATGGAAATGAAGACTTAAAGAATGACCAGATGTGTAGGTTGAGACAGAGGTTAAGAAACACCAAATTCATGAATCTTTTTAGTATGCCTAAATTTATTCATATTTTATTATAATCTCTGGATAGACTTGGATTCTGTAGCATAAAATTATTAATTTGCTCTCTGTACTGTTCAATATCTTTATATTTATAAAGCCTAGGTCAGTAAGGTGCTGGCAAACTTCTCTCAGGTATAATTAAAAAAAAAAAACCTTTATTTGTGACATTTGCCAGAACTGTCAGAAGTACAAGCTGGGTTTAGAAGAGGTGGTATTAGGGATATTGTAGCTAATGTTTTATGGATCTTGGCTGAAAGCAGGGAGTACCAGAGGAATGTCTATCTGTGTTTCATTGACTATGCAAAGTCGTTTGACTGTGTGGAGCATAACCAACAGTGGCTAATTCTGAGAATGGGAATCCCAGAACACTTGATCCTGCTTATGCAAAATCTATACTTGAACCAGGAAGCTGTCATCAGAACAGAGCAAGGGAACACTGCATAGTTCAAAATTTGGAAGGGTGTATGCCAGGAATGTGTCCTTTCTCCTTGCCTTTTCAATCTGTATGCAGGATAGATTATCTAGGATGCTAGGCTCTATGAGGAGAAATGTGGCATCAGGATTGGAGAAAAACTCATCAACAATCTTGATCACTACACAATCAGAGCTTCCTGAATGCAGATGTGAAACATAAACCATGAACCACCTTTTCCATATCTTTGCTGCCGCTATTATGTGCTGTCAAGTCAAACTAACTCATAGTTGAGCTTTTAGAGGATTTTCAGAGGCTTAGATCACAGGAAGAGTTGGTGGATTTTAAATAGCTGCCTTTGATTTGGTAGCTCAACTCCTTTACCTGGTAAACCATCAGAACTCCTTTGCACACTTATAGGGCAATGCAAATGCCATGTATGCTTTTGGAAGAAGAAGAGTGAAGCGTGTCACTGTCATTATAATTTTATGTAACTGGCTAGAAATGGACATGGTACAAAACATTTTTTTAATTATATATATATATATATATTTAGTATTTCCCTCCATTAACGTGACTGAATGTTATAAATTATGGTGGAGCCTCCATCGGCTTGAGTTTCTAAGCAACTATGTAGAATAGAGTATCATGTTAACCCTCATATTAATGAAGAATAAACTTTGTTGTGTGAAGCCAGGATGCTAGAATTCCTTCTAGCATCAAAGATTAGACTTGCTCTGTTACACATTGAATGAAAATTTCATTTTTAGAGCTAGCTTTCATTTCTCGCTTCCAATGAGTTTTATTATTAAAACTAAGGACTAAGGGGAAAACCAAGCAAGCAAAAAACAAAGATGTCTTTAAAGTCTTTAGTGGGAGACAGATATCTGCATAAGAGAAACTAAAATTATAATTAACAAAACATTCAAAGAGAGTAACTACTTTACCATCCATGTGTCATGAACTGTTTTAAGTGTTTCATTGGCGTCTCATTTAATCAAGACAATGTGAAACTAAAAAGCACAAAACCACCTCAGACTTGTTGAGTCAAAACTGCCTCAAAGCTCCATTGGTTTTCCAAGGCTACAAATCACAATGAAGACAATTGACCACCTTCTTCCCCCCAGAGCCACTAGTGGGTCCAAACCATCAGAGAGGTGTGGGCTTTGAGGTAGCAATTCAACTCTTGATGACCTGGACCACCAGAATCTACACAATATAAAGTAGGTGTTCATGTACTTATTTTACATAGATTTTAACAGAATAGGTAACACTGCCACGACTTAAAAGTAGTGCATCTTGAATTAAAAGGAATGTAAAGTTTCAAAGCATTTATACTTTAACTTTATAATACATTGTTCTTTATTAATATGATGACTTTCATATGATTGAATTTCTATATTATTATTATTAAATACATATGTTGCATATTTATATATTTAGAGAACACTTAGTATGTTTAAGACAAAGTACAAAAAAAAAAACTAAAACAAGCCCAACTAAATATAAATACTATCATGATGTCATAATTTTATCAGGCCTTGTATGTTTGGAGAAACGTGATGACAAAAAGAAAACTTCTGCCAAAGCATGGAATAAATTATATTTAAATATGTACATGCTCACAATACACATTTATATATACATGTATGCAGGTAGCTTTATAAAAAGGAAACATTCCGTTTGGTTGTCAGGACAAATAGTTACTGGGAAATTTTCCAGGAAAAATCTATTGACCCAAAACATTGAATATGTATGACACTTAACCATTAAAGTAACACACCTGGTACAATCCTCAAGTTTATTTATCACTAGGTGATAATAATTGGAGGATATCATAATAATCTTCTTGTGTGGTTCTTTGAAAACTCAAGGTTGACTTAATTATGAATCCTAAGCAGGCATTTACCACTAGAATATGATTTCTAAACTATTCTTATCCTGTAGAAATTACATTAGTATACTCTGGCAATCAACACAGTTATCTAAAACCAAAATATTTCTACTAGCCTCAAAACCTCAATATAAGCTTGTAGCTGTGTACACACCCTTCGCCCCTTGGGAGATTATCTAAAGATAGTTTACACAAATTTATTTAATGGAAATATGCCCCAGGGAATGTGTTGAGTTATATAATCGCACTGATAATTCTAGACTAATATAAACATTTTGTACTGCTAAATCCATTGAGTGGAGATATTTATTTAATTTCTTTGCAGGGAACTTTTTTCCCTTTAAGAAGCAGAGTACATAATTTGGCACAAATGTATGTGTGGTTTATTCAAATATTCTATATTCAGATATAGCTGGCTGAAAATTTATATTGCTTCTCAGAAATAAGATCCAGAATTTGTAGCTTCTCTACAAATAGAAATTTGGAGACATAAACTATTATTTTTCTTTAGCTTTTAATAAAATGTTATGTTCTTTTCAGTTACTGCTCTTTTAGCACGTTTTTACCAGCATCAGATGCAGATTAAAACATTTGAGTTATTTATATCATGAATTATATAGATGAGTTGAGTCTTTTTCTCTGTTTAGTGAAAGTGCCCCAAGAAATCTAGTAAAACACTTACTAGAGTTTCAGAGAGAAACCACAGAAGAAAAGAACCATCCTCTTAAAGCATTTTAAATCATGGGCACATTATTTAAGTGTTCTGTGTCAATACATCAGCTGTGGGTTAACTGCCAATTCTTCTTCCTGAGTCCCCAGAGATCCGCATGTTACATGTATTACCTGGCTCTTTCCAGGGCACTGCAGCACATACACCTAACAAAAAGTTGGTCTTTTATTAAAATAAGGAGAGAATAAAGATATACTCTAATAAATGGGAAATACAGATTAAAGTCATCCATGCCAAAATGAAGGTGCAAAAGGTTGCGATCGGAAGTCAGAGGGAAAGGAAAACATTTCAGATGGAAAAGTCAGGAAAGAAAACTGCATTTTGAGCTGAGGCTCCAAGAATAGTTCCTGGTTACACTAAGAGGAAAGGCATTCCAAGCAAAAGAGATGGCATGAGAAAAAACATGGAGCAGAAGGCTGTGAGGGAGGGTGTGCATGAAAAAAGCACACAATGGAAGGTAACAAGAAAGCCTGGTGAATTTGGGTGGTCCATATGTGAGTTCTCCCATGCTTCTGGTAAAAACTGCCATGTTTCGGGCACTAAAAAAATGCCTTTTATTAATTTCACTCATAAAGCACACATTTTGCACGGTAGATAGCATTAGCGATAGACAGCCTAATCAGAGACATTTCACTGCTTGAGAAAATACACACATAAAGTGCTGTCACTCATTAGTTTAGTAACCCAAAATCAGCACAATATTTGTGCCTGTAGATGCAATTCTGTTTCTTCTGCATCAATTTTAGATACACTTTTAGTACCTCATATAGGAGCAGAATAAGTTTAACTATTACTTATTTAGACTGCTCTGGAGGCCTCATGGTGAAAGTACTGGGTTGTCTAAAGGTAAAAGGTTTGAATCCACTAGCTTCTCCATGAGAAAAAGATGAGCAATCTCCTCTTATGTGATTTACAGCCTCTGAAAACCACTAAAGGGTCAGCTATGTGTTGGTGCCAACTCTGTGGCAGTGAGTTGGTTTTGTTTTGTTATATAGATTAGATAGATAGATATAGATATAGATGATATAGATAGATGATAGATATAGGTGATACAGATATAGATGATATAGATATAGATGATATGGATACAGATATAGATATAGAGATAGATATGATAGAGATAGATAGATAGATAGATAGATAGATAGATAGATAGATAGATAGATACAGTTATCATTGTTGAGAATATATACAACAAAACAGTCTCCAATTCAACAGTTCCTACATGTAAAATTTAGTGACACACATTACATTCTTCAAAATGCGCAGGCATATTCAGCTTCCTTGACTGGACTGTTCCATTCACAGAAATGTTAGGGATCAGGGAATTTATAATCATATCTAATTTCAAGTTGCTGTTATAAGTTTGATCTCATAGAGATAATTCTTATAAGGGCATAATGCTCAAGACAGAATTTTAATTTTATTTTCATTTTCCAGTTAAGACAACCAATCACGAAGTTTTAAGAAGACATCAGTGAATATTTTTGCTTTAAAGACTATCTCAGGGCAATAATTTCAAAGAACTCATTCACCTACCATGGGTCCTGAAATTCTGGAGTCCATAAGAATTTAAAACTTTGTTCTGTGCTTTGATCCCATTGATCAGGATTTTTAAATGAAATATTCACAAATGATAGAGGAGCACCATCCAGTTGTTTTGGTTTTAAGAGAAAAGAAGCAGTTTTTTCACAGAGGCAATTGCCATACATTTCATATTCCCTTCCTATTTCTGACTTTCAACTCTGCTCACTTTTTCTATTTTTCCAGGTAACTGAAGAGCAGTTTTGTGTACTGGGTGGTTACTTGCAAACTTTTAAGCCTCTATACATTATGTAAAAAATTGAGAAGTAGAACATAACCACTGAACATGTTATTAGGCCTATTTACGGGAATGTCCTTTGGAATCTGATTCTCAACCTCCAAATCAAGGAATCAAATCCCATGAGGTCTTCATAAGCAGTAGATACACAACTTATTTTTCTTTTTATAAAAATACCTTATGCCAATTCAACTTTTTACGGGTGTACCAGTTAGTTACAATTGGCTATGCAACTCTGTCCTTAATAAACACATTTTTTTTCTATCACAACATTCTGTTTTAAGATCTCATGATTTCTTTACCTTTATAGTATTCTTTATAACTCAACTTACTACCACCAAATTGAAAAAAAGTCAACTGGTATCTGCCTGTGTCCTGGGGACTTATTTTTTACCAATGCTTTCAAAGCAGCTTCTGCTTCTTCCTTCATTACCATTGCCTCCTGTTCCTATGGTACTTCCTGAATTTTTTTGGTGTCAATTCTTTCTGGTACAGTGATTCTGTGTATTCTCTCCATCTTCTTTTGATGATTTCTGGGTTATTCAATATATTGGCCACAATATTTTAATATTGCGACACAAGGCTTAAATTTGGTTTTTCAGTTCTTTCACCGTGACAAATGCAGAGTAAGTTCTTAACTTTTTATTCTCCAATTCCATTATCTATCAACAATCTATGTTATGCAGATGACGCACGCCAACCCTGCTTGCTAGAATTGAGGAGGAGCTGAAGCACTTGCTGCAGAGGGTCAAGGACTGCAGATTTCAATATGGATTGAAGCTCAATGTCAAGAAGACAAAGATTCTCACCACTGGACCAATTGACAACATCAGGATGCATGGTGAAGAGATTGAGATTGTTCACAGCTTTAGTCTGCTTGGCTCCACGGTCAACACTCTTGGCACCAGCAGCCAGGAAATTAAAAGACGTATTGCGATGGGAAAGTCTGCTGTTAGGGACCTCTCTAAAGTACTGAAGAGCAATGGTGTCTCTCTGGAGACTAAGGTGTGTCTGATATAGGCCACGGTCCTTAGAATCACTTTTTATGCATCAGAGAGTTAGACAGTGACTAGGGAGGATAGAAGGAGAATTGATGCCTTTGAGCTTTGGTGTTGGAGAAGAGCATTGAGGGTACCATAGACTGCTAAAAAAACAAACAGATTCATCCTGGAGAGGGTTAAACCTGGCTACTCCTTGGAGGCAAGGATTCTGAGGCTTCATCTGACATACTGTGGTCATGTCGTAAGGAGAAACCGGTACTTGGAGAAGGACATCATGCTTGGGAGGGTGGAGGGACGGCTCAGGAGTGGAAGGCCCTCTATGAGGTGGACTGATTCAGTGACTGGGGTAATTGGGATGGGTGTACTAGAGACAGTGATATTGGCACAGGACAGAGCAGAGTTTAGGGCTGTTGTCGTATGAGCCCCAAGTGACTCAATGACACATAACAACAACAACAACAACAACAACAACAACAATTCCATTATAATACTTTGCTTTGTCCTCCCAAGCTGCCGTGAACGGTGGCCAAGAGAATGAACAAATATGTGTTGGAGAGAGTGCTGGATTGTTCTTTGGAGGCAAGAATGATGAGGCTTTGCATCACATACGTTGTTCACATTGCTGGGGGGGTGGGTTATTCCTTGGAGAGGGGCATGATGCTGGAAAGGGCGGAGGGTCAGCAAAGGAGAGGAAGACCCTCAACTAAGTGGACTGACACGGTAACTGCTACGATGGGCTCCTGTGTGTCAAGAAGTATGAGAATGGTGCAGGACAGAACAAGGTTCAGATCATATGTTCACAGGGTTTCTATGAGTCATACTCAACTCGAAGGCATCTAACAACAAACTACCATCAAGTTGATTACAACCCATTTCAACCCTCTATAAGGTGTTAAAGGGTGTGAATATTACTAGTACAAAACTAGTTATCATTGGTCACATCATGATAAATGGTGGAGAGACAGAGACTGTTAACAGCTTTAATTTGCTTGCCTCCACAATCAACACTCTTGAAACTCGCAGTCAGGAAATCAAAAGATACATTGCATTAGGGAAATATGCTGTTAGGCACCTCTACAGAGGGATAAACAGCCACAATGTCAGGCTGGAGACCATGATGTACCTGATCCAGGCCATGGTCTTTGCAATTACTTGATATGCTTCAGAAAGCTGGACAATGACTAAGGATGAGAGAGAAGGATCCATGCCTTTGAACTGTGGTGCTCGATAAGAGTGTGGCACATTTCATGGACTGTCAAGAGAAAAAAACATGTTTGCCCTGGAGAGTGTGAAACTAAGTTTCTCCTTGGAGGCAAGGATTTGGAAGCTCTAGACATAATTATTAACACAGAGGGAGATCGGTTGGCCTAGTATACAGAAAGTGATGCTACCAAGCCAAAGATAGGTGATTTTAATCTGTGGCCCTCAGCCCTGTTTTTAATTGTTTTTGGTCAAACATTCTTCTAGATCATATAGCCCTTGTGTGTCCACTTTCCATACAGAGGTAACCTGTGTTTGCTGTGAAGCTGAACACTGTGACATTGATGTGTCAAATGTGATAATGGTAACCCATGGTGGACAGTGTTGGGTGGTGCTCCCTGATTGAAACAAGCTTGGAAGCAGGAGCGGCATCCACTTCCATAATAGCTTGCTTCCAGAAATCCTATGAACCTGGAGAAAGGATGAAAGTCACACAAGTGTCCAGGTCTTTTGTTCATTGGGTCGCTATGAGTTGCCTACGACTCGACGGCACTTAACAACAACAACAACAACAATCACACACACTTTGGTTATGTTGTCAGAAGGGATCAGTCCTTGGAGAGGGACATCATGCTTGGCATGGTAATGGGACAGTGCAAGAGAGGAAGATCCTGGATGAGATGGATTGACACAGTATCTGGGGTTAATAATGGTAGAGAGTGAGAATGGCTCAGAAGAGGACAGAGTTAAGAGCCATGGTGCACCGGGTCATTATGAGTCAAGGTGACTTGACTGTACATAATAATATTGTTTTCCCATAAAACTGTTGGAATAAAACCACCAGAGATGTCACACCTTTTGGTTAGTAATGCAATGCATGGCACTATAATGCTTATCTTTTGGTTGTAGTTTCATCAATTGTACTCTTGTCAAAGGTGTAACATCAGACCTTTTCCCCTTTGGCAAAGAACTAAAGAGTCATTTAAGATAATAAGATAATAGATCCTGCGTCTAAGTAGTGTTTTGGGGCAGCGTTTTGTTCTGTTGTATAGAAAGTGCTGCTATGAGTTGGATCTTGGGAGGTGGCCTAGCGGTAAGGAGATGTGCTTCAATCTTGAAGGCATGTAGTTCAGGTGCTTCAAAGAAGAAGGATGAGCAATCTTCTCCAGTATGATTAATTGCCTCTGAAAACTCACCAGAGTCTCAGCTCTTGGTCTGTTCTGGCTCAAAAGTATCCCAAAATAACATGAGTTGAATAGGGAGCTCTGGTGGCCTAGTGGTAAGGAATTGTGCTGTCAGCACAAAGTCCTGCAGTTCAAATCTGCCTGTTGCTCCACAGAAGAAAGATGGAGCAATCTCTTCCCATATAATTAACTGCCTCCAAAAACTCCACTGGAGGGTCAGCTATGAGTTGGTTCTGACTTCACGATACACAACAACAGCATGAACTGGTGAGGGAGCTCTGATGACACAGAGCATAGGAAGTTATGTTGACAACTCAAAGGCCCTTCCTCTCTAACTGTTTGAATGCACTTGTGGCTCAGTGGAAAAAAATATGGACATTCTCCTCCCATAAAATTTAGTCTCAGAAACTCAAACGAATGTCAGCTATAAGCTGGTTCTGACTCAACAGAAACTAATTAGTTATGAATTAGATAATTCTTGGAATAGAGGATCAGCAAAAGAGAGACAAACATAAGTCTCAAAACAATTGACTTGAGAGCATGGTGGAGATTTTAAGCATGGCATAGGATAGGGCAAGGTTTCTGGCTGTTGCCCATAGAGTTGGTACAAGTTGTATTTGAGCCAATGGCACCTAACAATAACACAACATGAACTGTCAAGTGACTTGACAGCACCTAACAACAATAATTATAAGAGATTGAAATTAGAGACTTATTCCAACAATTTCCATTTCACCATTCAGACTAATACCCAGTGATTTGTTTTTCTAATTATCAATCAGCATGAGCTTAATGAAAATCTAAACTTACTGCCAGAGTATTAATTCTAACTCAAAGTGATCCTCCATCAGTTTTCAGGAGCTGGAAATCTTTATGAGAGGATTTAGTCCATCAGAAACACACAATCTGTCCATTAGGAGGGTTGCACTATGATTATAAGTCAGAGCTCCTTGTCATGTCCCATGAAAGAAGCCTCGTGGCACAATAGGATTGAAGGGCTAATCTAATGTTCTATGGTCCAAATCCACAAACTGCTTCATGGGAATGAAGATGTGGCAATTTGTTTTTACAAAGGCTTACAGCTTTAGAACTCATATGAAACAATTATACTCTGTTCTATAGGGTCACCATACGTCCTACAGGAATCAACTCAACGGCAGTAGGTTAGTGTCACTTAAATAATTAATACAGAACATGACTGTAAGCAGCACTGAACTTACAATAGAATGAATGGATGTGTTAAACTTTATTAAACCTATGACAAAACAAATGAGCATATTAGGCTTTAGGTAGAACAAGCGATATGTTCTCTCTTTCTAGGCAGTAGTTTTACTAGAAAATAAATACTACCAGAAGCAATCTAAACCACCTGGGAATTGATTCATATGTGTAACAAGAAAGTGCTAGCAATACAAATTAATGGCATCACTTGTAAATATTTCACAATTAATAATGGATAACTTTTCAAAATCCAAGAATGAATTACTATAATGGAATCACTAGTTCAGGCTTAGGTCATACTTAGATTGTAATACTTAGGTGATAAAGAAACAAAACACTTCTTACACTCTTTTTCACCATGATCACACAAAGTCCTTCAAAATAATTATCCCATCACGTTTGGTCACGGTTATTCAAACTATCATAGTAATAAAAGAAAAGAAATATTAAGTGCCTATTATGTGCAAGGACTTGGGTGAATAAAACGGGTAGATGGAACTCGTCCTGGTTCATTTACTAAGCTATAACCAGATTTTTTTTTCAAGTTGCCTTTTTACCTATGTCTAACATTCCTTGAATTTATCTTAAAAAAAATCACAAAATGTGTTTTTAAATTTCTTTACTGGATTTAGATTTTGAGGATAAAGATTTAATAATATAGGAGGTGAAGGATGTTACAATGGAAGTTTTTATTATTTAAACTAGGAATGCTATTATAGGTAGCTTTGAAAACATTTAAGAAAACCCAACAACCCTAATATACTGATTGGCATACAAAACTAGTGCCTCCAACTTAAAAGTCTTAACAATTTTTCAGAAACCAAGAATGAATTCCTATAATAGAATTACTCATTCAGGCTTAGGCCATAATTAGATTGTAATACTTTGGTGATAAAGAAACTAAACATTTCTTGAAACTTCTTACATTTTCACAGCAGCTTAAGAGTTTAGATATTGACCCAGTAATCCCATTTTTTAAAGTAGAAAATTTCCAAAATAACTTAACTATGGTCATTCTGGCTCACGGAAGACCCTCCATTGACTTTCTAAGCCTACCCATTTTAAATAGAGAAGAATGCCCATCTTTCTTCCGCCAGTGGTGGGTTCTAACAACTGATCCTGTGGTTAGCAGCACAATACAATCTCCTCTGCCATCAGGATTCCTTTTTACAGATGTTATTGTTGTTATGTACCATAAAGTCAGAACCAATATCTCACTGGCCTTTCAGTGGATTTCAGAGGCAGCAAAGCGTTGGTGGGAGACTGTCCATTTTTCTCCCACAGAGTAACTGGTGAGTTTGAATTGCATGCCTTTGAGCTGGCAGCATAGGTCCTTATCATGAGGTCACCAGAGCTCTCTTTTTCCAATTGTTGCTGTTGTTAGGTGTTGCTGAGTATGACTCATAGTAACCCTATGAACAACAGACTTAAACTCTGCCCTATTCTGTGTCATTCTTATCATCTCAGACACATTAGAACCCATTGTTGAAATGATGATGTCAATCCATCCCACTGGGGTATTCTCTCTTTGGCCAACCCTCCACCTTTCCAAGTATGATGTCCCTTTCCAAAGAAGAGCCTTGCCTAGCTACATATCCAAGAAGAGATGAAATTTTGCCATGCTTGTCTCCAGGAACATTCCGATTGCACTTTCTCCAAGACCTATCTGTTATTCTTTTGGCAGTCCCAGCACCACAAGTCAAAAACCATCCATTCTTCCCTCATCTTTATTCATTGTCCAGCTCTCTGATGCATAACAAGTAATTGAGAAGATAATGGCCTGAATCATGTGTATCTTAGTCTTTGAACTGGCTTTATTGCTCTTCAGTATTTTGGAGAGGTCCCTGAAAGCAAACTTATCCAATGCACTACATCTTCTGGTTTCCTGACTGTGATACTAAGGGTGTTGATTGTTGATCCAAACAAGATTAATTCATTGACAGCTTCCATTCCTTTCCTATCATGATGGTGACTGTTGGTCCTGTGATGAGGATGTTTTTCCTTGATATTAAGATGTAAGCCATAAAGCCAAAAATCAAGGTCATTGATCTTCTGCAGCAAACACTTCATATCCCCCTCACTTTCAGCAAGCAGGACTGTACCATCTGCATATACAAGTTGTTGATGAGTTTCATCAAATCCTAATACTACCCTCCTCTGTAGAGTCCAGCTTTATGAATTATTTTCTCAGCTTACACATTAAATAGGAATAGGAAAAGGATATATCCTCGGCACACACACTTCCTGACATTAAACTGATCAGTGTTCCCTTGCTCCATTTGAATAACAGCTTCTTGATCTAGGTATAGACTTCTCATGAGCCTAATAAACTGTTCTGAGTTCTTCTCAGTGTTAGCCATAATTTGCTATGATCCATACAGCAAAATGTCTTTGCACGGTCAATAGACAAAATAGACATTCTTTTAGTATTTTCTGCTTTCAGTCATGATCTCTCTGACATCTGCAATGATGTAGCACCTCTGGTGCTACCACCTCTTCTAGACCCAATTAAAATGTCTGGAAATTTTCTGTCAGTGTATTGTTCTAGCCATTTTTGGATGCTCTTCAGTAATCATTTTCTTGCTGGTAGTTTTAATTATATTGTTTGGTAATTTCCATAATCTCCTGGATCACCCTTTTTGGGAATGGGGACAAAGATAGATCTCCTCCAGTCAGTTGGCCAGGCAGCTGCGCTCCAAATTTACTCACATACACTGGTGCGCACATTCAGAGCTTTTTAAAAGATGTTGTTGTGTACTGTCGAGTTGGAAGTGACCAACCACTGACCTTCCAATGAGTTTTCAGAAGCAGTTAATCACACAGGAAAAGGCTGCTCATTCTGGTCCCGCAGAGCGGCTAGTAGATTAGAATCACATGCCTTTGGGATTGCAGTGAAGCTTCTTACCACTAGGCAACCAGAGGGGGTTTTATATATAGCATATCTTAATCTGAGTTCTTAAAAAACAAAACAAAAAAAAAAACCACTCCAAACCAAACTTAACTGGGATTTTGATGAATGTTTTCAGAGAAGTTAGATTTTCATTCACTTATTGTTGCACATTTTACACCCTCTTCTTTTCTTCCCTTTCGTCTAGTTCATTTTTCTAAAAAATACTCATTTATTGTTGCACAATTACCTACCTCCTCTCCCCTATTCCCTTTGCAATGCTGTACCTCTTACCAGGCTGTTGTTGAATGTATACTGCCTCATCATTGAGTTCTTAAGAAAGACTCAATGAACTTTTCATTTAAGATGCAAAAGATCATTGTAAAAGAAAACAGTTAATAAAAGTCTGTTCCCATTGAATAAAACTGGAGCTTATTTCCAATGGACATGAAAGCTGCTCCTAAGGGCTGCTGATTCCCCACAGAACAGTATTTCCTTTATCTTGGAGAAAAGTTCTCAGACACAGAGATGCTGGTTCTAGGGCTAAAAGGAGGCTAGAACACATTGCACCATTTGAGAGAAATGGATGAGACACTCCGGGAATTCACTACAGAAGGTCACACACACAATCAGTATCATAATCGGAACTGAGGTTTATGATCTCCCAAGTCTTTACTCCACACTGTTAAATGTACTACTTTCTTATAATGACATCTGTGCCATTCAAACAGATTTCCAAGTTACAAATACATTTTTGTGTCTGTTACAGAAAATAAAGGATCAAGATCTACAAAGTAACAATATTCAGGACTACCTGAGAATTTAATTTGTACTAGGCACTATTTTGTATGCATCTCTCATGGCATTGTTCATAAGGCATTATGCTCTTAAACAAAACACTGCAAGACTCTTCAAATCCACCGATCTCTCAAGGGACGAAGGTGGGCAATCTCCTCCTATGTGATTTACAGTCTCAAAAACCCAATGAGGGGTCAGCCATGACTTGGTTCCAACTGAAGAACAATAAGAGAGAAATTAACTCTTACCACAGTTAAATGAACTAAGAACCAAAAGCAACTGCCACTGATTCTATTCAGGCTCAGTGATCCTGCAGGACAAAGTAAAACTGTCCATAGAGTTTCCAAGGTTATAAATCTTTATGGGAACAGACAGAGTATTATTTCTTCCAGAGTGGCTAATGAACTTGAACCACTAATCTTTTCACTAGCAAACCAATGCCTTACCCACAATGTCACAAATTCTACGAAGTGATTAAAATACAGTGTTGGCAAGCAAAGAATGAGGAGGAAGTCATGTTCGCAGGTAGTGTCACGTCCAAGTAGTGATGGCAAAATTCAAACCCAGAGAGTTTCACACTGGAGTCTCTGCCCCTAAGCATTATTCTCTGGAGTCTACATTTTAGATTGTTTTAAAAGCAGGAGGCGGAGGGGAGAAAGCAATGAACCAATCTAAGATGTGACAACCGAAAAACTACTGGAAAACTGTGGGTGCTTCTAGTGACATGGATAGCTTTCACCTCATAGTCACCAAAATTCCATGCAACCAAATTCATGTGAATAAGAAACCTTGTAAAAATACACTCTGCTGTTTTATTAAAAGTGCTCTTCATGCTTGCAAGAGCAGACATAAATATTGTGTACACTTCACAGAACATGGCATCATCAAAACAGAGTCATAAGAAGGCTTTGTGAAGTAACAGTACCTTCACTGTCCACATTCCAGCTTCTGGCTCTTTTACATTCACCACCTTGGCAGAGTTGTGGATATTTAATAGCTCATTCAGGCCAAAACCCTTTTTTATCAGCTTCCCTGAAAGACAGGCATAAAGGAAATAAGCATACTATTTCTCCCAGCTATGAGTATTAGCTAATTTAACACTACATAAATCTAAGTATACGATCAGATTTCAAATAAGACAAAGGGGTTTTTTTATTATTAACATGAGCTAGAAATTGACCTGAAGAATTAGTATTTTCTTTCCCATGGTCTGGATAGAGGGTCTTTTATTTTCACTATCAGCTAGCTGATGGACTTAAGTGCCCCTTGGTCAAAATATCATATTTTCTAATATCTAAAAAGTACTTGATTTTAAAGGTTCTGTACATTGGATGTGAAGTAGCAGCTTCTCATTTATTGTACTGATTTGATCTTTAAATGAGAATTATTATTGGCAGACTATGATCATATTTCCAAAGCCAGCCTAGAGAGCAATTCCTATGGCCACTGAGAGGTAAATGCAGACACAAGAGCCATTTAGATGAAACAGATGGAAAGTACAGTAAATCAGAATAAATGTCCCTTTTGGAGCTCGTTCAGGATATTACTAACACTAGGGCCCTGAGTATATCTTTTCACCAAGTGCAAAATTGTAACCACTTTTCCAGAAAACACAAGAAAAGGCTTTTATAAAAGGTCATGCTAATGATCAAAGGAGGTAGTGCAAGCAAGCATCACAATACCATCATCTACCAGCTTAAGTTTTATCTAATTTAATAGTTGGGTCTTATACAAATAGAACAGCAAATTTGGATCTAAGCCATAGTTTAGTTATTCACTGCACTCTTGGCTCTCCTAGACTTACTTTGACATTTATGTAAATAAATTTGTTGTAACAATTTTGTTCGCATCATAGATTTTTTTACAGTCATTGTATATGCAACAACTTTTAAAATGAGCAGAAATATAGTACAGTGTATACAGGTGCTTTTATGTTTCCAGATTGTTGTTTTTATGTGGTAGTAAATTGGAGCAGCTCATAGCAGACACATTCAGTGGGTTTTCAGAAGCTATAAATCACATGTAAGGAGATCATCTACCTTTGTCCTTTGGTGAAAGACCTGCCTTTGAGTAGGCTATGTTTGCAAATTTTCAGGAAAATTTAAAATACTTTTATGGAGAAGTTATATTCTAAGACTTAAATAAAATTAAACAAAGTAAATAAAATAATTTACCTACTAAAAAATAGAAATTTGACTTTTAACAAATATGTTAAATGAAACCTTTCCAAGATGATTCAGTGAAAAAATTTGAGCAGCTTCTTTATAAAACATTCTTTTCTTTTCCTTGTAATTTATGTTAAAGTAGTCAAAAATTCTGAACTGTGCTGAATAACTTGATATGAAGCATTTCCTGATACACAGGTAAGAAATACAAAATTTTCCTAAAACTAAGTATTACTGTCATTCATAAAACAAATATTTATTGTTCAGTGTATTCTTTTAGATATTGAAATTGGTAAACTTATATTTAGTCAACATTATATAGAGTGTTTTATTCCAAACTGTTAACTTAGAAGCCACTGGTTTAAAACAGTCACTTCACGGAAAAAATGGACAGTCTCCCCTGGTTAACATTTACAGCCTCATAAATCCAATGAATCAGAATCAATGTAATGGCAGTGGGTTTTAGTTTTTTCTTCTTTGTATGACTATGAACTGATTTTCTTTTACACTATTTCTCTCTAATGTATTTTATTTAAAATGTATTTACTATATCTGATCTGTTCAAAATATTAAAAAGTTTAGCCTTTGAGTCAAATGCTAATTCAACAATTAGGACTTTTTTAAAAAGTCAGTTTTACTTTTAAAATATCTGTGGTGTTAGCTTAAAAGTTGGCTCTTCTAGCCATTACATTAGCCCCCTCTGGTATCCAGCTACTTTAACTGTAGACAAATGGTCTTTTAAATCAACAGCTGTGGGACTAGGATGAGAGAGGGAGCGAGCTTCTCAAACTGAGCACCAAGACTTGAGGTAGACTGAACAAGAGCCCGGTGAGAGCCAGACCCTGGTGAAAGGGAAGCCCTGATGTTGGGACCCTAGTGATGGTGGTGGAGAGACAGAAGCGTTGCTGTGGAGAGACTCTGGAAAGGTGTAAATAGAGAAACTTTGAGATAAAGGCCACAGTTAAAGAGTTTGTTGTTCTTGCCAGGTGATTGAAGGAGAAACTGATTTATAACTGCTCTGAGACAAATCTTGCTGGATGATTTGGATATGACTGTTGTCGTTATTGTTGTTATGTATCATCGAATCACTTGTGACTCATAGCCACCCTATGTACAAGAGCCCTAAACCCTGCTCTGTCCTGTGCCAATGTCACCATCTCTGACACACCTACTCCCACTACCCCAATCACTGAATTGATCCATCTCATCAAGGGTCTTCCCCTCCTGCGCCGTCCCTCCACTCTCCCAAGCATGATGTCCCTCTCCAAGGACTGGTCCCTCCTTGCAATGTGCCCAAAGTATGTCAGACAAAGCTTTAGAATCCTTGACTACTGAACTGAAATCAGGGCTTTTACTAATTAATGAATTGTATTTTGCTGTTAATCTGGCTTGGGATTGCTGAACTACTCCAGGACTTGTACTGTGAGATATTTTTTGACTCTCCCATTCCCCAAATGATTTCCCTAATAAATCCTATTCTTTGTACCATAAATATGAGTAAAGTATGTGAGTTAATAATGAATATCAAAGTCATATGATTGGTAGAAATAGGTGCAGGAGCATGAGGCACGGCATGTCGGACCTAGCAGCTATCTGTTTACTGCTATGGATATTGTTGATGGGGAAAGTCTGTCTTTAGCAAGTGAATAGATGTCAGACACCATCATTCTAATGTTCAAGCTGTTCCTTTTACAGTATCTTTCTTATTGCAAATTGCTAAATTTATGGATTTTTCTCATTCAGTCAGCAATAACTTTACTTTAGGACCCCTAATGATACAAATAATTAAGCTCTTTGAAAATTAATGTCTATATAAACCTTCCCATAAAGATTACAGTTTACAGAAAACTTATGGGAAGTCATTATGAATTGGAATAAATTCAAAAGCATCAACAACAACTTGCAAATAAGGAACTGCAAAAAAAAAATCTATTTCACCAGCCACAATTTTTAAATTGTATTTGGATATATCTCACCTAAAGGATTGCGAATTTCAATCATTGGAGAAGGGCCACTCAGTGACACTGTCACCTCTTTAAGGCTGGGATCAAAAGGAATTTGCCAAGTGTTCACAGCATGTTCCAAGTGATCCGTGGATAAGAGGTGAACCTTGGAGGCCTGCACAGCTTCCTCGACCCATTTCAGCACCTGTAAGAGACAAAGAGGAGCATAAGAAAAATCAGAAAGCCATGAAACTCTATAACCGCCATTACTTCTAGGCACAATAGTCAGTTTTTATTCACCACATGGCCCAGGTAGGGACTGTAATGACATGACATTTATTTCAGTCATACTGAAGAAGTAATTTTCCCCTGTATCTGATTATTGTAGCAGAGCCAGAATAATATGTAAATGAAAAATAAAATAGCTCATGCTCAAATTTCAAGTTTTCTATCTCGGAATAATGCTTTCAAAATTGGATTTTTATCTACAGTATATAAAAACTAGTGAAATAAGGATGTACAGATATTATATACCATTTCTGTTGTATTGGAGCTATGAAACTTTTTAAAAATCACTGGCAATAAGAGAGATGCAAATCAAAACCACAATGAGTTACAATCTTACTCCAGTAACAGGGTCAAAACATAACAGGGCAGCAAGCAATAAATTTTGGAGAGGATGTGGCGAGAAAGGAACTCATACATTATTGGTGGAATTGTAAAATAGTACAACCATTCTGGAAATCAGTTTGGTGCTTCCTCAGAAAGATTAACATAGAAATTCCATATGACCAAGCTATTCCACTACTTGGAATATATTCTGAGAAAATTAGATCTGAGAGACAATTTTCATAGCAGCATTATTCATTATCACAAGAATAAGGAAACAGCCCAAATGTCCAACCACAGATGAATGGATTGAGAAATTATGGTACATTCACAAAATGGAATACTATGTAACATGCAGAAGCAATGATTTTGCAAATTATTACCTAACTTGGGAGGGACTAGGGAGCATTATGCTGAGTGAACTCAGTCCCACAAAGATAAATATTGTATACAATTATTATTGTAGAATGAGTATAAGGTTCCAATAGGGGTGGGAGAGGTTGGAAGCAGAGGGCAGAGGATGTACAGGGGGAGGAGAGATTAATTTTCAGATTGCATAATTTGATGGGTGGGGGTGCGGGAAATGGAAAGAATTTTTTCTTGAAAACAGTGTATTAGAATTTTGTAAATAAATTATAAGAAAAATTTTAGAAATATGGTTTACATGGGCTTAAAAAGTATATTAAAAATCATGGTATTACAAATAATGTGAAATATAGTTCTCCTTCAGTCTTTCTGTATTGCATTTCTTTCCATATTCAGATTACTAAAGGGAATTACTTTATAAAATCATCAAATCCAATATCTATATGTTAGGTAATTTAACCGCTGGGGAGAAATGACCAGATCAACAAACCCAGTCATTTTTATGCTAAAATAAGTAAATGAATTTTATTGTTGTTGCTATGTGCCATCGAGTCACTTGCAACTCAATGTACAAGAACTCTCAAAGCCGTTCTATCCTGTACCAACCTAACCATCTCAAATGCACTCATTCCCACCACTCCAGTCACAGAATCGATCTATCTCATCAAAGGTCTTCCTCTCCT
>NW_006400068.1:1323864-1335381 GCF_000299155.1 Elephantulus edwardii
TATATCATATGATCATCTGACTCAAAATGCCCCATGCCAGTCCATCTCATCTCACCAATGCCTAGTATGTCAATATTTATGTGTTCCATTTCCTCCTTAACAATATCTAATTTTTCCACATTCATGGTTCTCACATTCTATGTTCCAATCACTAGTGTCTGCTTACAACTGACTGAAAACTGAAACAATAGACTTGGTAATAATGAATGAGAGGAAATGATTATGGGAAAATATTAAGAATTTTTATTACACAATGAGCACGCCTCTGGGTGAACAAAGAAATCCTTTAATTAAGAGATGTGTTCTATAACAGCAAAGACAACTTTACATCAGTCAAACACTGCACACCTACAGAGCCACTACTTATTGATACTGCTACAAATAACTCTACATTTTGTGTAACAGAGTGGGAACCGACCCATAACTGACCCTATGGTGGGTTTGAGGCAGTTAATGATACAGGAGGAGATTGCCCATCCTTCTCCCATGGAGCAGCTGGAGACCTCGAGCCAATATCTTAGAAACAAACTCTTATCTTTTAAAATTGCATCCTATAATGGGCAATTTCCCTTGTAATTATGCATTAGAACTAGCATGCAACTGAATATTAAGTTACAGCCAACCTATTCTCACTCAGTCAAAACAAGCATCAAAATTTCAATTAAGGTAAGTCAACAATCAACCAATAATACAGGGCAATAACTTTGTAAATATAAATATAAAATGTAGAAATATAAATATAAAATGTAGAAATATAAATATAAAATGTAGAAATATAAGTATAAAATCTAGAAATACAAATATAAGTATAAAATTTTCCTAGATGTAAGGAAGTATATTATCAGCAATGTGAAGCATTTATGTTTGTTCATAAAACAAATGTTTATTAATGTACTATTTTACTAACTTGGGTATCAAGTATTGGAGTGCTATATCCAGTCATTATTTGGTAGCCCCTCCTTCTCTCTTAAATAACGTTAGTGGATTTTTTTCATTTATTATATATTATTCATTTTAATGATATCACTTTGTGTTGTGTCCAAGGCCAAGAACTATATTTCCTATTTAACTAACTGTTTACTTTAAACCACAGCATGGTTCAAAATCAGGAAAGGAATGTGTCAGGGATGCATCCTGTCTGCACACCTTTTCAATCTATATGTAGAACACATCATGTGGGAGGATGTGACTTACAAGGAGTAATGTGGCATCAGCATTGGAGAAAGACTTAACAACCTGCAATACGCAGATGACACAACCTCCCTTGCTGAAATTGAGGAGAACATGAAGTACTTCATAGTTTTGTAGTCTAAAGTACAGATTGAAGCTCAACATCAAGAATACAAAGATTCTCATCACTGGGCCAACTGGTAGCACCATGATGGATGGAGAAGAGATTGAGGTTGCTAATAATATCAGTTTCCTCAGCTCCACAATTAACACGCTTGGCCTCAGCAGTCAGGAAATCAAAGGACAAATTGTACCGGGAAAATCTGCTGTCAGGGACTTCTCCAGAGTACTGAGAAGTAAAGATGTCAGTCAAGAGACTAAGGTGCACCCGATTAAGGCCATGGCCTTTCCAATTACTTGTTTTCCATCAGAGAGCTGGACAATGATTAAGGATGACAGAAAAAAGAATTGATGTGTTTGAGCTGTGGTGCCGGAAAAAAATATTGAACATACCATGGACAACCAAGACAACAAATGGGTCTGTTTTAAAGAGGTCGAAACCAAGTTTCTCCTTGGACACTAGGCTTTTGAAGTTCTGTCTCATATACTTTGGTCATGTGGGCAGGAGGTACTGGTCCTTAGAGAAAGACATCACAGGAATGGAATTTGGCTGTAAGGTTCTACCTAAGCACAAGGAAATGGAAATGATCAACTTAGGGGCTAAGAAAGCACTTGATTAATTTGACTGACAATAAATAACTTTGGCCACACTGTCTGTTGTAGATAAAGAAAAGGGCAAAGGACAGGGAGAAAGGACAGCACAAGAGGGGAAGACTCCAGATTGAAACAGTAACTAGGTTAATGGGTATAGGGGTGTTGGAGTTAGTGAGACTGGCTCAAGATAGGGCAGGCTTCAGAGCTGTTGTACACAAAGTTACTATGAGTCACAAGGGACTTGACAGCACATGACCACAACATACAGTAAGTGTCATGCTCTACACATGATACGATGTTGCTGTTGCTACTCTGTCAAGTCTACTATAACTCATAATAACCTCATGAACAAGGACTCTGAGCTTGCCTTATCCTTAGCTAGCCTTATTATATCTGACACATCTGACCCATTGCCAGAGTCACTGTGTCAATTTATCTTATCAAGGGTCTTCCTCTCTTGAGCTCACATTACACTTTTCTAATCATGATGTCCTTCATCAAGGACTGGTCCCTTATGCACAATTGCTCATGAATATATTTGTAAATAAAAGATATTGTGGGAATTCAGGGAAAAAGACACATCTTGTAAAAAAATGATATATGGAACATTCCCATTAAGTGTTTGTTACATAGTTGCTGTTATGTGCCGTCACAAGGACGTGTCACATAGTAGATAATCAAATAAAGTTAACTTCTTTCCTCAATTAAATCTCCTTTCTTTCCAATAATCAAGTGTTTCAGCAATAGGTAATGTGAAATAATTTAACCATGAAAGTCAGGCAAACTTTTCACAAGTGAAAAACAAGAAGAAGTCATAAAAGATTCATCTTTCTCCTGAGGAGCAGCTGGTAGATTCCAACTATATACCTTTGGTATTGTAGCATAGCTTCTTACCACTAAGCCACTAGATATAAATGCATTAATATGTTGTTAAGGACTGTTGACATAGAATCAACACATAATTCACCCTCCAGTGTGTTTCTAGAAGCTGTAAATTACATAGGAGAAGACTGTCCATCTTTTTCCTATGGAAAATATTGTGGATTCAAACTACCTTTCTTTGGATTGGCCATGCGGCTCCTTACTACTTGGCAAGTAGAGCTTCACATTTATTATATTAATATAGCATTTTAATAATCGGAGTGCTGACATGTTTATATCTCAGACATGGAATTTGGCTGTAAGGTTCTACCTAAACACAAGGAAATGGAAATGATCAACTTAGGGGCTAAGAAAGCACTTGATTAATTTGACTGACAATAAATAACTTGGACCACACTGTCTGTTGTAGATACGGAAAAGGGCAAAGAACAGGGAGAAATATGACAAATGGAGAGAACATTTGTTTTAAAAACGAAAAACATGTGCTTGTAAAAGATTCTCAATTGGAAAGTATGAAAAGGGTATTAGAAAACAAATACCACCCAGAATTATACAATATCTCAAGTTAAAAAATGAAATTGAATAGTATTAAGTGGAAACAGAAGTGAAATCTATGTTTTAATCCATATTTCCTTTAAATTTACTATACTGGTGCTGAATGGCTTTTCAAGTACTATTTTCCATTTGTTGTTGTTATGTGCTACCGAGGCGACCCTATGCAGAACAGCTCTGAAGCCCACCCTATTCTCAGCCAGTCTTCACTGACTCTGACACACCTACCCTCATCCGTTTCCAAATCTGTATTCTACTCTAAGCAAGCTCTATTGTGCATAGGGTTTTCGAAGCCCTGTTATATTTCAGAAGTAGATGGCCACCTTGTTATCTATTAATCATGTATGAAAATGACCAAGTCTTAGGTGTTCTTGTGAAAATGAAAGCCTTTAAGTGTATATTCATAGGGAAAGTCTGTTCAAAGGCATAGAATATAAGCAAGTATTGCTATACTCTTAATACCATTTCTAATACATCAACATTTATGAGGCTTTCACAAAGAGATTACTACGTATCATAACTTGCTGAGAAAGACACAGTGCAGACTTCTGTCAAGAGTTTCAAATCTCTTTTTTATCCACTTACAGTAAAAAATCAAATTGAAAACAGATGTAACCCATTTTATTAGAAAATTTAGATACTACCAACACATGAATAAAAATCAATCCTAACAATCTACAGAATGCATCATGAATGAGGTTTCTGGTCTCTCCAGCTGTCAACTTTATAAAAACCCAAAATCTTATTTTTTTTAACTATGTAAAGGGTTATCATGAGATGGGAAATGATCATATATTATAATGACAAAAGGAATAAAACTAGAATTATACCATAGCCTTTAAATTGGTGCATTTTTGTCAACACAAGAATTTTTATAACCACCAGGGAACTGTTTATTGTACATTAAAAGCCTTAATAAAGAAATGTTTCTCTAATGATTTGTTGACGTTTATATCTGGAAAGGACCTTAGAGACAATCTAACCATCTCCTTTATTTTATAGAGGAGGGAAATGATATTTGAAAGAGTCTGTGTACCTTTAAACAACTAGCTAGACTTATTCTGGTGCAATGGTTGTATTTTTATCTAAATCTATTTTATGCCTGAAGATAATCTCTCAAAGATTTTTGCATCCTAAGTAATAAAATCTGAAAAGGATAGTTTCCATGAGCCAAACGTGGTAATGGGTACCCATGGTGGACAGTGCTGGCTGGAGCTTCCCGACTAAAACAAGCCTGGAAGCAGGAGCAGCATCCACTTCCGAAATAGCTTGCCTCCGGAAACTCTATGTACGAACAGTGCTCAGACTGTTCATTCACAGGGTCGCTATGAGTCGTCTACGACTCGACAGCACCTAAGAACAACAAGTAATAAAAACAAAAAATGACTTCACATGTCTACTCAACTTTGCAATGACATGCAAATATTATTTTAAAGCCCAAAACTAACATACATCATTACCGCTGTTAGATGTGCTCAAATTGGCTCTGACACACAACAACTATACTGTACAACAGAGTGAAATACTATCTACTCCTGTATCGTCCTTATGATACTGCTGAACTGCGGCAGCCACTTTCCCAATTCACCTCACTGAAAGTCTTCCTCTTTTCCACGGATCCCTCTACACTACCAAGTATGATGCCTTGATGACACCGCACTTTATGTACTAGGCTTTTAACTGAAAGTTTGATAGTTTAAATCCACTAGGCATTCTGCAGGAGGAAGATGGGTATTCTTCTCTTGTAAAGACCAACAGAAACCTAATGGTCAGTAACCATGAATTGTATTCAACTCTATGGCTGTGAGCACATATTGTTATGTACTGTGAAATATAATAAATAGTAGCAAGTACAATTGGAGGGAGCTCTGGTGGCCTATTAGTAAGCAGTTGTACTGCCAACCTAAAAGTGTGTGGTTCAAATCCACCATATGCTCCATGGGAGAAGACGAACAATCTCTTCTTGTATGATATAAAACTTCTGAAAACTTGCTGGAGTGTCTTCTGTGAATTGGTTCCAACTTATGGCACACAACAACAAAGCAGAAATAGAAATATAGTCAATGTTCTAATACAGCTCTCAAAAATAAAGTTTAATAGCTGGAAATATATGAAGTGAATTATATTCAAAATAATTTTCCCAGGATATCCTGTGTCTTCTTGGTGGAAAAAAAAATATAGCAAAGTGATAAACACAATTGTTAATGATGTATGCATTTACGTTTTTCTTTTTGTTCCTCTCTGTCTTCTCTATTAATTTATAAGCTCAATGAGGGCAGGAACCATGTCTGATTTGTTCAGTACTGTGCTCTGGTGGCTGAGAGGTAAGGAGTTGTCCTGGAAACCCAAGGGCAGCTGTTTGAATCCACCAGTTACTCTGTGGGCATTCCCTCTGGCACGATCTACAGCTTCTGAAGACCCACTGGAGGGTCAGCTATGACTCAATTCCTCCTCCAGGGCATATAACAAGAATAACATATTCCTTAAAAGGGGCTCTGGTTAAGGGTGCAGTTGCTAAGTGAAATGCCAGTAGTTCAAATTTACCATTTGCTCTAAAAGAGGAAAAGTTTGTTCCTATAAAGAAATTAGCCCAAGAAACCATACAGGGCAATTTTATTCTATGTGGTAGGTTCACCATAATTTGGAATCAACTTGACAACACAAAACAAGAACACCATATATGGTGAACCAAATACATTGTCTTGTCTGTTGTTAGGTACCACTGAGTCACTTCTGATTTTATAGGGGTTTTTTTCCTAATTTTTTTTGTGTGAAAGAGAGCAAAACACAGCATTTCTGTGCCATCCTCACACTCTCTGAGATGCTTAAGTCGACTCTTCAAGCCACCGTCTCAATCCATTTATTTGAGAGTTTTGTTCTTTTTCACTGAACCTCTACTTTACCAAGCATGATGTCCTTCTCCAGGGATCAGTCTTGCAGTATCACCATTTTTGCCTCCAAAAACCATTCTGATCTAATAAGTATATGTGGGATAAAGGAAGGAAAATAAAAAAAAGAAGAAGAGAAAGAAGTGAAACTGTGTATCAGCTCTTAACTTTCTGAGTTAAAAGTAGGCTAAGGGGTGGTATTTATATTATGTTATCATGGCAAATCCTTTCTCAGTATGAAGCTGAATATCATTCAATCCAATGTGTGGTCACAAACATGAGTGCAGAGCTGTAAGTAAATTAGATTTGCTTAGCTTGGGATTTAAAAACACAAGGCAGAGATCACTGAAATTAGGTGAGTTTTTAAAATAAATGCATACTTCTTAGAACACTAGATATAGATTTTTTTCCAAACTCTGTGTTAATATAAAGTTGTTTAGAAAAAAAATACATTTTTTTCTTATTCATTGACTCAGCTCAGGGAGATGCCCATGTACGATGATATCAGACCATTAGGATCCATATAGCTTTCATAGGTTGATTTTTAAAAGTATACTATCAACCCTTTTCCTTTCTAATTTTTTTTTAGTCTGAAAGTTCCACTTATATCTTCTAAACATAAAAGAAAGTTACACTGATAATAAACATGCATTGCTGGGCATCAAATGGAAAATGACAATTCTACCACTGAAGGATAGGGCATATATATATAATTTTAAACAAAGGCTATTAACCAAAAGATTAGTAATTTGAATCAATTGTATGTTCCACGGGATAAAGATGTAAAGATGTGACAATCTGCTTGCTTCCACAAAGATCTACAGTCTTGGAAGTCTACTGGTTCAGTTCTAGTCAGCTCTATAAATTTACTATGAGTAGGAATGCACTTGAAGGCAGGGGCTGGATTTTGTGGAAAATTAAAAATAAACTAACTCTCAAAGCTCTAACCTTGAGGCAATAAATAAGATCAGAACATAAAATGCTCAACTTACATTCCTAAGATGTGATTCACTTCTCTACTTAAAAGATTTTAATGATTCCATGTTACATCCATGAGAAAAACCTGGCCAGTGGCTTACCCAGGGCTGGCAGTGTGAGCAGTCTACCCTGGATGCAGTCAGTAAGTGGAAGCATTATCTGGAGAGAATTTTAAAGCAATAATAAAGCTGACTAAGAGCTATTCTCCTTTTAAATATTACCCACTTACAAAGGAAAAGTCACTACCTCACTGTTACCAAGTCCATTTTCAAGGTGGCTTCTCTGTTAGAGTGCTGGCAAATCCAGTTTCAGAGTTGGCAAATTTTCCAAATCAACCAAAGAAATGTCACATTTTGAGAACTCTGAGGAGGGTCTCTCCTGGAAATACTAATGCGTATTTTTTGGGGGGGTATCATATACCTATTTAATTTGGAAAAATTCTCCCGTGAGTTTTTACTAACAATAATTGCTTGTTGAACAAGCATAGTTGGTGATTCACAATACAGAGTTTAAGTGTTCATGTTGCAGGTATGCAAAGCAAAATCCCACTTATGTGTTATAAGAATTAAAAAAACCCCACATAACCCTAACATCTTGGTAGAAATAAAATTTGACACTATTCATATAGAATGAGATGCTGGGGACGAAGTTATAACTTAGAAGGCTATAAGGAAATTGAGGTTCAATGAGGGGAACCAGAGAAAAAAGTGACTCTTAAGTTCAACTAAATGAACACTTAAAACTGGGGTAAAACTAACTGACACACCTTTGACACGATGAAAGTTTTATAATGTGCAGCAGCTGAAAAAATAGAAGAACACTTCAGACATTTTTGAAGGATGAAATCATTCCTGCCAACTATTTGGAAGTGTCAAAGAATATTTCACTAATTTATCTTCATAAAATTCTTGTGTGTCATGACTCAGTGTGTTACAAATGGCTGAAAGGATAGAGGAAATTTAGCTTGCCAGAAAGCGAGCATTCTTTAAAATAAAAAGATGGAAGATTTACTTCATTATCCATGGTTCCCATTGGATCTTTGGTTTGCATAATGTTTTATTTTGTTCTGTGTTCTTACTAAATACCTGCCTATTTTAAATCTCAGCGAGTCAGCTGATCTTTTGAAATTATTTATTTTTTATTTATTGTTATGAGAAGGAAAGTAAAACTACACAAATCTACACATATAAATGCATGCAAACGTAGGTTAGTTACAGCCTTATACTTAAGTCTGGCTACACTGAAACTGAGGAGAAAAGTACAAAGCTTGCATGGATTCTTTCTTCCCACTTGTACACTTTATTTATACATATCTTAATGAATGAATATTTTTCTCTAACTAAGAATCTATGTAGTAGCTAAGAAAATACATAAATATAAATAAAATCCACAGAGGAATATGGTCACTACATGTCACTCCCTCCCATATAAAATTAAATCAATAATCTTGAGGCTCTGAATGGCTTCGGGGACCTCTTAAAATTATATGAACTGAAATTTTAAGAACTGTATGAGGAATAGTACATAGTACATAGAAAGAGGAATAATACTTTAGCAAAATTCTCAAAAATAAAAAAACAGACGCTTTAAAGAAAACTTTACAAAAATGTCCCCCACCCAATAGCACTATCTTTTACAATATTTTACAATATTTTTACAACATGCTTTTAAGAAATCTGTGAACACCTTACTTAAAATAGTAAAGTATAAAATAAATCATATTGCAAAGGAATTTAACACTTTATATTGGGATACAGTCTCCTTTTCAGAATCTATTTATAGTTCATTAAATAAATAATTAAGAGTGATAAAACTATGAATACTTCACTAAATATCAGATTAATTAGTAATCATAAACTAAAATAAAACATTTAACTTAAAATCACTTTTAAAAATAGGTATTTACGCATCCTGATATGCTCCCCAACCTATTTCACCAGAACCTAAATAAAATATGATTATCTAGTTTAATATTTGACATTTACAGTTCTACTAAACAAAAACTCAAACCTCTTACCAGGAAATCAAGTCTAACTTCTAGCAACATTGTAGGACAGAACACAACTGTCCGACAGTATTTTGAAGGCTGTACTTTTTTTTTTTTTTACAGAAGCAGACAGATTATTCTGTAGCAGAGCGAGTAGTGGTTGCAAAACAGTGACTTTACACCTAACAGTCCAGTTCACAGTACTTTGCAACGTGAACTATGAATTTAAGAATTCATTGGCAGTCCATAGGATATCAGTGCACTTCTCGAACACCACAGCTCAAAGGCATCAATACTTTTTCTGTCATCTTGATTCACTGTCCAGATTCTAGCTGCATAGCAGGTGATCAGAAAGACCATGGCCTGATTCAGATACACCGGGGTCTTCAAACTGACATCATTATTTCTTAATAACTTGGAGATACCAGTGACTGCTGCAATGGGCTCTACTGTGTTAGGAAATGTGAGGATGGTATAGAATAGGACCTGATTCAGATCTGTTGTTCATAGAGGCACTATGGGTCATACTCAACAGTACCAAACAAAAACAAAGCCATTTTGACTCATTATATGAACTAAGAGTGATACATAAAAATAAAATGTATATGAATGATAAAAAAAATTCATTGGCATTGTGAACTATGCTACCAAGGGACCTTCCAATACTATTAGTCCATTATCATGTAACTTTTAAGAATTGATGCCTTTGAGTTGTGTTGTCAAAGACAAGTACTGAAAATCCTATGGAATTCCAAAAGAATGAACAAACATGTGTTGCAGAATGTGCAGCCAGAGTGATCCTTGAAGAAGAAGACAACAAAGCTTCATCTTGTATACTTTGGGGATATTGTTAGGAGAGGTTATTCTTTGGAAAGGGGTATCATGCCTGGAAAGGTAGAGGGTCAGTGAAAGAGAGAAAGACCCTCAATGAGACAGACTGACACAAGGACTGCAGCAATGGGCTTAAGTATGTCAGAAATGATGAGGATGGCACAGGATAGGACCGAGTTCAAATCCATTGTTCATAAGGTTGCTATAAGTTGTACTCGACTCAACAGCACCTAACAACAACAATAAAAGTTAGCAAGATCTCTCAAAACACTCTAAGCACAGACAAAATTCACAAGAATATGCTAAGGTGTACAATCTATTTATATTTGACATATACAAAAATTTAAACCCAAAATATTGACAATGCCAAGTTACACATTTAAAATAAGGAAGTATCAGAATAATAACGGCAACATGGCTTCCCCATTGGCTGCTGGAAGCTGACTTATCCTAGAATAGGAATAATAATTGAAAGTTTAATTTGGTGGTCACTAGCATTAGCACCTATTGGGAGCCTCAGTCTCCAACTGCCTTAACTGCAGACACATGATCTCGAAAATTATCAGTGGCTGTTGGATCAATATAAGAGAATACTTTCCACACTGTGAGAGTCAGTTGTGGAATAACTGTTAATACACTGTGAGAGATGGTGGTGGAGAGATTGTGAAGAGAGTGTGGCATTGCTATGAAGAGATTGTGGCAAGGTGTAACCAGAAGAAACTTAGAGATAAAGGCTACAGGTAAAGGTTTTCTTATTGGATGTTTGAAGGAAAAGCTGACTTGCAACTCTTCTGATATAAAAACCATGGTTAAAGAATTTTTTCTTGCTGGATGATGTAAGGAAAAGCTGATTTATAACTTCTCTGAGATAATGTTTGCTAGATGATTGAGAAAACCAGAGGCTTCTTGCATTTGTGCTGTTAAACTGAATGTGCTTGATTGAGAAGCTGTCTTTTGAGTCAAAAGAAACCAGCCAAGCCACTGTGAAACCCACCCACCAGGAGCAAGTAGAAAGCAACTGCCTGCCACCCTGCGACTCCAGAGGAGCAACCAACCGCCCCCAGCTTCTAAGAGACCCGGGAAGAGCAACAGCCTGCCAGCCAATGCAAAACTCCAGAGAAGCAAACAACAGAGACCATGTGACCCCAGAGGAGCTATGACTACCCACCACTGTGTGACACCCCTGCAGCCAGCAGCTGCATGACCCCACCACACAGGGTGCTGCTGCATAAAACCCCAGCAGCACCCAGGCACCACCCCCTGCCTCCTGGTGGTAGTGTCCAAGCCCTGTGCTCCTGTGCCCCCCCCAGTCCCTTACTTCCTCCCTCTTCCCCCACCCCCCTTGCAGCTCCACAACCATGCACCTCAGCCCCCACCACAGCCCTGTGACCTCAGGGCACCACTGCTGTGGAACTAATCTGGCAGAAGGAACTAGTCTGAAGGAACTTTCTGACACAGCATTTAAAAGAGGAGTAAATAAATATATCCAATGGATGAAAGACAAACTTATGAATT
>NW_006400068.1:1335481-1337231 GCF_000299155.1 Elephantulus edwardii
GCACCTTAGTCTCCAGCCTGACATCGTTGCTCTTCAGTACTCTTGAGAGGTCCCGCATAGCTGACTTTCCCAATGCAATTCGTCTGATTATTTCCTGGCTGCTGTTACCAAGAGTGCTGATTGCGGAGCCAACTAAACTAAAATTGTTAACTCTCAATCTCTTCACCATGCATACTGATGCTGTCAATTGGCCCAATAGTAAAGAGAAAAGTAAATACTTACTTAAAGAAAATAGAAGAAATATTTCAGATTAGAACTAAATTTAGTGTTTCTTAGAAAAAAAATAGTAGCTATGATGATATAGTCCTTAAGAGTTGTACTGTTTGCTGCACCTTTTCGGTTGCAAAAATCCACTAGTGGCTCCACGGGTAAAGAAAGACAAACATCTCTCGTGTGATTTACAGCTTCTAAAACTGAAAGAATTTTCATCTATTAGTCAGTTCTGATCTGATGGCAATGAGTAAATTACGAGTGAGCTGACACGTGGAAAAGCAGAAGGTCAGCAGAACAGGAGAACACTTTCAATGAAATGGATTGACACAGTGCAATGACTGAAACAATTGTTGTTGTTGTTATGTGCCGTCAACTCACTTGTGACTCATAGTGACCCGATGTACAACAGGTCTAAAGTCTGCTCTGTCCTGTGCCAATCTCACTGTCTCTGACACACTCATCCCGATTGCCCCAGTTACCAAATCAGTCCATCTCCCAGAGGGCCTTCCCCTCCTGCGCCGGCCCTCCACCCTCCCAAGCATGATGTCCTTCTCCAAGGACCGGTCTCTCCTTACATGACCACAGTATGTCAGACGAAGCCTCAGAATCCTTGCCTCCAAGGAGCAACCTGGTTTAACCCTCTCTAGGATGAATCTGTTTGTTCTCTTAGCAGTCCATGGCACCTTCAGCACTCTTCTCCAACACCAAAGCTCAAAAGCATCAATTCTCCTTCTATCCTCCCAGGTCATTGTCCAGCTCTCTGATGCATAACAAGTGATTGCAAAGACTATAGCCTGTACCAGATGCACCTTTGTCTCCAGAGACACACCGTTGCTCTTCAGTACTTTAGAGAGGTCCCTAAGAGCAGACTTTCCCATCGCAATACATCTTTTAATTTCCTGGCTGCTGGTACCAAGAGTGTTGATTGTGGAGTCAAGCAAACTAAAGCTGTGAACAATCTCAATCTCTTCACCATCCACCCTGATTCTGCCAATTGGTCCAGTGGTGAGAATCTTTGTCTTCTTGGCATTGAGCCTCAATCCATATTGAAGGCTGCGGCTGCAGTCCCTGACCCTCAGCAGCAAGTGCTTCAGGTCCTCCTCAGTTTCAGCAAGCAGGGTTGTGTCTTCTGCATAACGCAGATTATTTATGGATCTTCCACCAATCCTGATGCCACATTTCTCCTCATACAGCCCAGTCTCCCTGATGATCTGTTCTGCATACAGATTGAAAAGGCATGGAGACAGGACACATCCCTGCCGTATACCCTTCCCAATTTTGAACCATGCAGTGTTTCCTTGCTCTGTTCTGACGACTGCCTCCTGGTCCAAGTATAAGTTTCGCATTAACATTATCAAGGGTTCTGGGATTCCCATTCTTCTCAGAGTCAGCCACAGTTTGTTATGAACCACACAGTCAAACGCCTTTGCATAATCAATGAAGCACAGATAGACATTCCTCTGCTACTCCCTGCTTTCAGCCAATATCCATCTAACATTAACTACAATATCCCTAGTACCACGACCCCTTCAAAACC
>NW_006400068.1:1342435-1346825 GCF_000299155.1 Elephantulus edwardii
ACCTGAAAAATGAAGATAAAGACAGGCTAAAAATTAAAGGGTGGGGAAAAATATACCAAGCAAATGGCAACCAGAAAAAAGCAGGAGTAGCCATATTAATCTCTGAGAAGCTGCCTTTCACTAATTGAAGAATTAGGTTTTGTTAATCTGGTTTGGAATAGCTGGATTAAACCTGGATTTGCATTGTGAGATATACTTTGCCTCCTCCACTCTCCGATCTATTTCCCTAATAGATCCTACTCCCTAAATCGGTGAGTTTTGCAATAAACTTGTATTCTGACCAAATCATTGGTAGAAAAAGGTGCAGGAGGATGGGCAGTGATATGTCTGAACTTATAGCTATACTAATACTGTAGACATTATTGATGGGGACAGTTTCTAGTTATGAAGAGGGTAGAAATCAGACTTGACCATCCTCACTATGCATCGGCTCCTTTTGCAAATAGCAAGGGAGCTTTGGTGAGAACTTCACAGGGTGTTGAGCTGTTAACACAGAATCAATCCTTCTGGTGGTTCAGATCCACTAAGTGGGGGGGAGAAGATGGACCATTTCCTGCCATGCAATATATAGCCTTAGAAATTCAAAGGAGGATCAGCTATGAGTCAGTTCCCACTTAACAACAATGACTTCTTTATATAGCACTTATAAATAATGTCACTTGTGTTTAATTACTACACAAAAACATTTGATTTTCAGTATCATCATAACAAATTGAGAAGACCTGCAATCACAGAACACTTAATTGTATTCACGCAGAATGTATGTCTAGACCAAGAATCTGTTGTCCAAACAGAGAAGGGAACACTGTATGGTTCAAAATCAACAAAGGACAGTGTCAAGGATGCATTGTTTCTCCATACCTTCATTCAATTCATATGTTGAAAAAAAATCATTTGAGAGACTGGACTTTATGAAGAAAATGTAGCATCATGATTGGAAGAAAACTCATCAACATCCTGATTTATGCATATGACACAACCTTGCTTGCTGAAAGTGAGGAGAGCTTGAAATGTTTTCTGCAGAAGATGAAAGACTACAGCCTTCAATAAGTATCACATCTCAAAATCAAGAAGACAAAATCCTCACCACTGGACCAACAGGCAATATCATAATAGAGGGAGAAAAGACTGAGACTATTAATAATTGTGTCTTATTTGGAGCCACAATCAACACTCTCGGTTCCAGCAGTCAAGAGAATAAAGATATGTTGCACTGGGAATTCTGCTGTCAAATACCTTACCAATTTTCTAAATAGTGACAATGTCAGTTTCAAGGCTAAACTGCATCTATTTCAGCCATGATCATTTCAATTAATTGCTATACATTTGAAAGTTGGAAGATAAATATGGATGGCAGAAGAATTTATACCTTTGAGTTGCAATACTAAAGAAGAGTACAAAAAAAAAAAAAGAATGAATGAAAGAAAGGAAGGAGGAGAATAAAGAGGGAATAGCATACAAATGGATAAATAACAATTAAGAGTAAAGGGATAAGAGAAAAAGGAGAGGGAAACAATGGGTGAAGGAAAGGAGACAAATAATAGATTTTTGCCTAATGGGTAAGGATTTGTGCTGTCAAAACAAAGGTATGTTTTTTTAAAATCCATTAGCTGCTCTGCAGTGAAGTGTAAGCAGTTTCTGCTTGTGTGAAACCTTCTGGAGGGCCAGCTGTAAGTCCATTCTGACTCAATGGAAATGAGAAAGAGGAATTTAAATGTAATTCAGGAGATTTTCAAAGCTAAAGTTTCTTATGTATAAGTTTTAAACTATGCTCTGGTTGAAGATGTACTAATTACTTGAGATTCAAATCCACTATACTGTTATATGATTATTGAGTTTGGTAATAAAACAGAAAAAGGAATGCAGTTGCATTAAACATGTAGCTGCATTTGGTTTATTAAATTAGTTCCACAGTGGAAATGGTCATATCTGTGGCCTGGAAAATCTCTTAGTCTCCAGAGCACAAATACTTTCATCACCAACTAGAGGACCAAAAACTCCCTTATTCTGCTGACTGAAGATTCCTCGCTTTTGGAAAACTTGGATGGAGGCTGAAAATATTTTCCTTAAAAACTTAACTGTTCCTATTCGTCCATTTCATTTGTGTTTATTTAAATAGGTGTTAGATATTTGTATGTATTTGTTCAAGTTACAGTCAAATTGTCCTGACCTCTAGGCTTCTTAAAGGAGCATTTTGCACAGATTCATCTCATCATATAATGATTTTGAAGTTAAGTGGTCGGTAGCTTACCTTACATTAAATATTTCCATGTAGTATCCTAAAATTAATAACATCCTCAAAAACAGTAAGTCTGCCTTAGGAATAATATACTTAATGTTAAATATAATAATTAAATGCATACTAGATAAGTATACTGGATAAGTCAGTTGGGAAGTTCTATTCATTTCAGAGGTTAAATACTTGGATATAAATACTCATAAAAATGTATGCTTCAGTCAGTGAAAAAGAGGAGCCATCATTGCAGATTAAATTATTGGGGAACTCTTTATAGAAATGGTAAATTCAATATCATCCTGCTTTTAAAAGCTGGCACTGGCTCAGAAACTTCACTAATTCTTTCCAGATTCCCTCCTATCTTTAGAAAGATCTCTTCAATTTCTATAACAACCTGGATTTTTTTTTTCTGAAAAAGTTAGTAATAATGTAGGTAAATATTCTGCCATTGCCAAACATCTACAGTCTCCCTTTTTCAATTACTATAAAACTTTATTAGTTCCTACCACTAAATCATTACCATAGAGATGGCAGTTGGCAACCACTATACACAGCTGAGGAGGTCCTAAGGGGGAAAAGTAAAGTAAATCAAGAGTCCAAATATGGGAAATAAATTCAAGCAAGGGATTAAATCTCAGAAACTAACAGCCTTAAGCATATCTAAAAGTAACCTAGATGTCTGAAAAGTCATTAAAAAATACCCAAACAAAAATGACCCCAAACTGCTGTCATATCAGAACCGACCTATAGCAGACCCTCCAGTGGGCTTTCAAAGACTATCTACTGCATGGAAAAAGATTGTTCATCTTTCTCTCATGGAGCAGTTGAGGAGTTAGAAACATGTGCCTTTTATGTTGAAAGCTATAAAGTGACTATGCAAAGGACAAAGAAGCATATCAGTGAGGGACTGTGGAGAGAAAAGATAAAAAGCATCCAATTTCTACATCCTTAAGATCTGGGCTAAACAGCATTTCTATTTCATTTCTTTCATTATCACAGCTTATTAGCAACTGGGAGGAAACACAAACAAAAAACCCTTGTTACTACTGAGTCTATTCCAACGCATATCATCGATCATCGCTATTAACAACTGAAGTAAGAATAAAAGTTATTTATGGCCTGAAAGGAGATTCTAAATTAAGTCAATAAACTTTTATGTACAGTCATTTTAGTCAAATAGCTGGTTGTGAGCTAGATACACAAAAGCATGAAAGCACAGTCCCTGTGACAGGGATTTGTTAAGGCCAGATTTAAGCAATCAACATACACAGACATTTGGCATTTGCTATCCTAAACTAGGATGGCATATCCTCTATTTCACCCCTAATAAATTGTTTTTTGTAAGCAGAGAAATAGTTCAGGCTTTGATAGAAAACAATAAAACTCAGTAAAATCTAAGATCCTCTAGGCCTAAAGTTTATGTAATTTGGGGCCCTCTTTAAGAAAATGAACACAAAATTGCAAATATGGAAGTAGGTACAACAAAAATTACTCTGGATAAGAAAATAGTTCCCGTTCATTTTAATGTCTTTAGAAGTTCAAAAACTGCTGAAAATAACACAAAATATAAGAAAAGAACAATCTTATTATTAATACCATTTTGGTAATCGTATTACACTTATCAACAATTTATGAGTTTGAAGGATCTGTGGGTATAAAATGAACTGGAAGACAAAAACATTTGTGACAAAAGGAATAGCAAGAGCAAAAAAAGTGGAGGAAAGATGTAACATGGCATAACTGAAAGGAAATGTGATAAGACTGGGGGACACGTGAAGTGAAGAGAGGTGAGGATGGGGAGTGTGAGAGGAACAAGAAAGACCCCACCTGCCATGCTAGATTTCAGATGATACTCTGAATATCAGTGAAAGGCACTGATTCCCTGACTCACTCACTATCTTCAAGTCACAATCAACTTAAAGTTGACCTTCCAGTGGATTTTTGAAGCGTAAATTGTGTGAGGAGATTGTTCATATTTCTCCTGTAGAGTCTCTGGTGAATTCAAACCACAAGAGGAGTGTCACTTTAGGGTTAGCACCACAATTCCCTACCAACTACGCCAAAAGGGCTCCCTGAAAAGCTCTAAAGGAAGTTATAGCAGAATTGTCTTTCCATTCCCAGAGGGTCATGCTGGAAGACAGTGGATGATGGATT
>NW_006400068.1:1347361-1349152 GCF_000299155.1 Elephantulus edwardii
TAATAATTATCTAATACAATCCCATTCTTCTGATATTATTCTATGCTCTCACCTAGGATCCATCTGACATTGACAATGTTATCCCTGGTGTCATGACCTCTTCTGAATCCAGCTTAAACGTTTAGCTATAACACCAGAAAAATATCCATTTGTGCTTTACAAACTATGCAAATGCATTTGACTGTGTGGATCATGATAAGTTGTGGCTGACAGTGAGAAGAATGAGAATCCCTGAACACTTAACAGTGCTCATGCTACACCTATACCTAAATCAAGAAGCTGTTGTGATAACAGAGCAAGGGAACTCTACAGGGTTTAAAATTAAGAAAGGCATGTGTTGTTATTGTATCCTCTCTCCATAGCTCTTAAATTTGTATACTGAGAAAATTATTGGTGGACTGAACTTTATGAAGAAGAATGTGTCATGAGGATTAGAGGAGAAATCAATAAATTTCAGTATGCAGATGGAACAACCTTGCGTGCTCAAAGTGAGCAGGACTTGAAATACTTGTTGCGAAAGATTAACACTGCAGCCTTCAATATGGATTGCATCTCAAAGTAAAAAAAACAAAAGTTCTCATCACTATAGATGACATGATAAGTGGAGAAAACACTGAAACTGTCAATAACTTCATCTAACTTGGATCTACAATCAATATACTTCGTACCAGGAGTCAGGAGATCAGGAAACATACTGCACTAGGAAAGTCTGCAGTCAAGAATTTATCCAAATTACTGAGAAGCAATGACTCTGGTTTGAGGACCAAGGTTTGTGCCCCTGATTCAGACTATGGTCTTTTCAATCACTTGCTATGCCTCTGATATTTGGCAAATGCATAAGGATGACAGAAGAAAAATTGATGTTTTTTAACTGTAGTTTTGAAGGAGACTATCCCATGGAAGAACAAAAGAACAAATAAGTATGTCTTGGAGAAGGTGAATCCAGTCTGTTCCTTGGAGGCAAAAATGGCAAAGCTTCATCTCACGTATTTTGGGTACATCACTAGGGAAGCTACTCCTTGGAGAACAACATGCTTGGAAAGGTAGAGGGACAGCAAAGGAGAGGAAGACTCTCAACAAGGTGGATTAACACTTTGACTGCAACAATAGGCTTGAGTGTGTCACAGATTGTGAGGATGGCATAGGATGAGACAGAGTTCAGATCGACTGTTCCTAGGGTCACTATAAGTCATACTTGATTCAACAGCACCTAGCAACAATAATACAATCACAATGGGAATGAAGAAGATGAAATAAAATTCCAAGATATTTTAGATTCACTATAATTAGGTGGTATTTTAACATGAGACACAGGAAAGAAAGATAGTATGGAATGACTCTCAGGTGTTTGGCTTGGGAGAAAGTAGAATGACACCCTTTATCTATGATCTGAAAGAAAAAGGAGAGCAGGTTCCAGAGGCACAGTATCTTAAAGGCTCACAATTGCAACTATTGGGAAGAAAAAGGAAATGTTAAAATAGATGTCAAACTGACTACAAAGACAAAAAGTCAAGCTGAACATAAATGAATAAAAATATTGGGGAAAACTCTTTGGATAAAAAGTGCTAGGGAGTGTGGCTCTGAAGGACACTTGGCCAAGGTGGCCCACATCAGGTCCTCGTGGCAGAGAGGACTGACAGGCCCCAGCTCCCAGCTGGAAACAAAGGAGGATGCTTCAACGATTTAGATCCTCAAAGAAGAGCTGTGGGTGAGCATTAACATTACTTGTAAGTATATTCATTTTCTCCTGGACACAGAGACTACTAATCGGTCCTAAATGCCTTCTGAGGT
>NW_006400068.1:1350432-1351238 GCF_000299155.1 Elephantulus edwardii
GTCAGTTTGAGAATTAAGGTGTGTCTGATTCAGGCCATAGTCTTTCCAGTTACTAGCTGTGAATCTGAGACATAGACAATGAATAAGGATAACAGAAAAAGAATTGACACCTTTGAGCTGTGCTGTTGGAGAAGACTATTGAATATCCTATAAACAGCCAAGAGAACGTACTATCACTGCCATGTTTTGACTGTAGCAATTATGTCAATCATGTTGAGGGCCATTTACTTTTATGCTAATCTACTACACTATCAAACAAGATGTCCTTCCAGATTTGACTCCTCCTGGTAACATATTCAACGGGAGACAAAATTTCTGTATATCTAGCATTGATTAAATAAATTCCCGTATACGTTTATTTTCAAATTTTATGTTACAACTTTTATTACCCTAAAAGTAAAATATGCTGTGTTAAAATAAATTGGCAAAGCAAAACCTATAGAAGAAAAATAAAATAAATAATGCCTATTATTGTGTTATTATTGCTGTCATTGTTAAGTGCCCTCAAGTCAACTACAATTCATGACAACTCTATGAACAAATGTACTGGAACACTAACCTATTTTGTCCCATCCTGACCATCTGATATACTTGAGCCCACTGATATAGCCACTGTGTCAATCTATCTCACTGAGTTCCCTCCTTCATGACACTTATGCCTTTCCAAGCATGATTCCCTTTTCCCAAGACTGGCATCTCCTAACAACATGCTCAAAGTACGTGAGAAAAAATTTCACTGTCCTTGCCTCAATGGAGCACCCTAGTTTCACCTTTACTAAGACATGTTTGTTGTCCTTTTGGCAGTC
>NW_006400068.1:1351698-1374651 GCF_000299155.1 Elephantulus edwardii
ATCTTTGATTCTCTGCAGCAAGAGTTTCAAGCCCTCTTCATTTTTGGCATGCAAGATTGTGTCATCTGTATAACACGGATTGTTCTTATGATCCTGATGCCACATTCTTCTTCTTATAGTCTACCTTCCTGACTGATTTGTTCTGCATACAAATTGTACAGGTGTTATGAAGGAATTTACAGAAAGCTAGAGATGGAAAGCAAAAAGAGAAGACTCTCACTTGGCATTTCTCAAGATGAAAGAAATGAAAAACAAAGTCAAACTTCCAGTTGCAATAATGAAGGATGCCATGGCCAAAATCATGACCGATTCAGGAAGTATCAAAAGAAGACTGAAGGAATGCACTGAGTAACAGTATCTATAAAAATTGGCAGACACAGAACCATTTCAGGAAGTAGTATGTGATGCACAACCAAATATAATAAAAGAAGTTCAAACTGCATTGAAAGTATTAGCAAAAAAAAAAAAGTATTAGCAAAAAAATATGTCTCTAGGAATTAATAAGATACCAATTGACATGTTTAAACAAATATATGCAGCTTAGCCATGTCAATTATTGTACTTCCTGAAAAGAATTATCCCTAAATATTTAATACTTCTTTTCCTATTACATACATGTGTATGTTTACACATAGATTTAGATACATAATAAAGATTAATTTAGATGCATAGTTTTGTACCTACATATTTCAATAGGTATTTATTAATACATACTGTGTGCTCATCCATACACTATACCCACTGCTATTGCAATCAGTTCAAAGTCACAGAGAAACTCATTGAGTTTATGAGGCTATAAATTTTTACTGGAGAAGACTGTCCAGATCCCTCCCTCAGAGAAGCTGGTGAAACTGAAACATCAATCTTTAAGTTAGCAGCACAACACATAACATACTTCACCCATTTTTGAAAATTTGGGCGGAATCAGAAAGAATTTATGTCATGAAGTGAATTTTTAAATTATTAATTGATGGGAAGGGAGAAAACCGCAACAACGTATGAATGGAAATCTAATGTCTTTGTAAATTTTCACTAAAATTAATACCAATGATGAATAATAATAATAATATAAAAGAACATATTTCAAGTTAATGTTAGAGGACAAACTACCATATGAAATAATTTCAGTTCAGTTCAGTGTACTATGTTCTGAGACAAATCCCCAAATTAGATATTATTTATGCAATAACAATGAAAGAAGTTCCTTGGGCTTATTTAGTGAGAGCCTTGAAGGACAGCTTAAATCCAGCACTCCAAAAAAGTGAGTTTTCTGAGCACAAAAGATATAGCTGGAAAGTCATGGTTCCATAAAACAACTGCACTGATCTCTGAGATTTCCTCTAAGATCTTAGTTTATAAATGGAACATGGTAGTAGACAGGAGTGAACAAACTCGTCTCCTGACCTTGTAAGTAAGGAATTGCACTGCCAACCAATGGCAGATCATTTGAACCCATCACCTACTCTGTGAGAGGAAAAAAAAGCACAATCCTCTTCTGTGCACTTACAATCTCTGAAAACATACTATGACACAGAAATGAGTCAGCTCTGAGTTAGTTCCGACTCAACAGCAAAAGAAAGCAATAGAGGCAGAATTAATTTTATGATGATGATTAGTCATACAATCTATACACACTTCTGGAGTTCAGTGAATTTAAGTCAGCATCTTTGATATTGCTGTTGTTATGTGCCACTGAGTCACCTGCGACCAACAGAGACCCTATGTACAGCAGCTCTGAACTCTGCCCTATCCTGAGCCAGTCTCACTAATTCCAACACACCAACCCCAATTGCCCCAGTAATTCTCTTCCTCTCCTGTGCTTTCCCTCCATCCTCCCAAGCATGATGTCCTCCTCCAAGGACCAGTATCTTCTGGTCTCGTACCCAAACTATGTGAGATGGAATTTCAAAAATCTTAGCTTCCAAAACTTGGTAAGGACTGCAGGCTTTAATATTAATTGAAGCTCAACATCAATAAAATAAAGATTCTCACCACTGGGCCAATTGGCACACCATGATAGATAGAGAAGAGATTAAGATTGTTAACAGTTACATCTTGCTTGGCTCCACAATCAACACTCTTAACACCAGCAGTGAGGAAATCACAAGACGAATTGCACTGGGAAAATCTGTCATCGACCTCTCCAGAGTACTGAATAGCAGCGATGTAAGTCTAGAAACTAAGGTGCACCTAATCCAGGCCATGGTCTTTGACACCAGATTATTTTTAAAACTATAGTCTTGGCCTGAATATGAGTAGAAAGAATATTGGCAAGAAACATGACCACAGTGATTTTTCAGCAATAATGGGGTATAAAAATGAAATTGTATGCTAATTGAATGAATGTTATATAATAGTTTAAACATAAAATGTCTTCGAACATATAAAAACGTCACTGAGAGACATCAATTCATTAGAAGTTCAACACATAGATCTTAAACTGTGGCTTTCTTTGCAACATATATTGACAATAGTTATAACATCAAAAGAGTTCACATATTTGATTTTTTAACTTCCCATTCATATACTTCTGGTATTCATTCTAGATGTTTTTAAACAAAGAACAACATGACTGGGTTATCAAGAGAATTCCAATTCATGGTGACCTTATAGGACACCCACATTAGAACTGCCCCACAGAGTGTCCAAGATTTTATTTTTATTCTACTTATATTTTATTCTATTTATATTTATCTTTGTCTCATGGAGAAACTAGTGGGTTCAAACTGTCAAATTTTTGGTTTATAGCCAATTATTTAAACCACTGTAACACAACGGCTATCCATCAAACAATAAAAACTTGCAATTTAATGAGGAACAGTCAAAAGTTTAAGTTGTCCGCTTTCTCAAAAAGTTGCAAATAGAGATACCATTTGACCCAGCAATTTCACTCCTGGCAATATACCCTAAAGAGATCATAAACGACATCCAAGCAGATATATGCACACCCATGTTTATCGTGGCTTTGTTCACAATAGCAAGGAATTGGAAACAACCTAAGAGCCCATCAACAAACAAATGGGTAGAGAAGCTGTGGTATATTCACACAATGGAATACTACGCTCCATTGAAAAATAAGGAACATGCAATATTATTCAAAATGGGTGACCCTGGAGGACATTATGCTGAGTACAATATCTCAGTCACAAAAGGACAAATACTACATGGTGCCACTGTTGTAGAATGAGGCTGACATCGGGGTGGGGGTAAGACTGAGAAAAACTGGATAAATCATGTTACTGCATTGCAGCCAATGAGGGAGAGAATAGTTTAAAAGTAATATATTTTAGGACATTATGATTATCATAAGAGTCTGGAATGAGGGTTGCAGAATGGAGTGTACTCGGGGTGGAGGTGAGGGTGTGCGGGGGGGATTCTATAACAATGAAGGAGTTTTTCTTTTGCTTTTCAAGGAGAGGAGCGAACTGGGGGTGGGGGGGGGAGAAAAGTGCAACAATGAATGAATGGAATTCCAAAATCTCTGTAGATGTTCATTGAAATCAATAATAATAAAAAAAAGCTTAAGTGGTCCCCAAACCTAGGAATTAGCATAATTCTATGCTTCCAAATTTAAAAGTTACAGAAAAACAGTAACAAACTTGTAAAACTGTAATTTAAATGGCCTAAAGATTTACAAAAAAACCAAAAAAAGTGACTATAATTAAATATCAACAAAAAAAATCCTAAATAGTCCAGAAGAGAGTTCTTATTAGACATCCAAGCATTGAACTGTTGTTAGGCAAAGTTAAAAAAATAATATGGTGGTTTAGTTCTTTTTTTTTCCAATCTCATAGGTTAACATAAAGTATTAATCTCTGTTGAGTACATTATTTAAGTTACCACGTTATGGTGGTTTAAAACCACCAGAAGCTCTGCAGGAGAAAGATGGGCAATCTTTTCTTGAGCAATTTACAGCCTCCAAACACTTGCTGAAAGATAAGTCAGTTCCAAAAGAAAGGCAATAACTTTTGAGTGACATTTATGAAGGGCATTTTAAAAACTCCACTGGAATTTTTTAATCTACACAAAAAAATAAATCTTAGTAATATGATACATATCTACAAGGACAGTTAACCAAAAGTCTTCTCTGGTAGTCTGAATCAACCAGTAGCTTTCAGGTAGAAAAATAAGCAAATCTCATGTATGTAATGTATAGCCTTGGAAACCTACTGGAGGGGCAGTTTTGTGTTGTTTCTAGCTTGATGACAATACATTTTGAGATTTATTTAAATGATCGTGAAAATGGTACAAGAAATTTTTATTGTTTTAAAAATGATTGCCATGAGTCAAAATTGATTTGATAGAAAATGAAACAATGCAGTATCATCAATTATACAATGCCACATTTTTTTCAATGCCAATAACACAGAAAAACTATTAATTAATCCATCATATAACTAACTGCAAAATAAATTCCAGTTCAGGAGAAAGTACTTTAAAAAATGTATTTCTTAGAATGAATGAAAATGTGCCACAACAGATAATAAGTAGCATAGAATAGGAAGGGATCCAGGGGCAGCTATAGGCTAAGAAGGAGTCATGCATTAAATGAGTCATAAAATGGACTTAAAGAATGGACAGAAAGGAAGTGTTGAAAGGAAGATGCGGTTGTTCCAGGTTAAGAAAGCTTTGGAAGCAAAAATGTACAGAGAGCCAAATGAAAAACAACACTATGTGAGGAAGCAAAGAGGACACCACACCAATTAGAGAGGGGAATGGAGTGTTAGGAAATACATGGAGAGATAATTGGATAGGCAAAGTAAGGCCAGATTATAGATGTGCTGGAATTCCAACACAAAATGTTTGGATATCATTGTTTTGGCAGTTAAGGGCATTTTAAAGTATAAGAGCAAGAAGTGATGAAAGTGATAATTGAAGAAGCTTATCTTACAGTTCTGGCTGGACTAGATGGGAGGGACTAGAAGTAGAGGAATAAATTATTGCAGTAATACAGGTATGAGGTGACGAAGACTTGAGTTAGAGTGCTGCCAATGGGAAAAATGCATTAAATAAAAATTCCCATAATACATTTTTATGATATATTCCATGTAAGAAACTAATTTGGATGTTGTACTAAGTACAGTGTCCTGTACTTAAAAACAACAACAACAAAACAACCTAAAGACCCTGAAACTATAAGCTTTCATTTTCTGTGAAAAAATTATGACTGGAAATCTGAAGATTTTTTTTATGTATGAAACACACTGTGTTCAAGAAAATAGAGGCATAAAAAAAGCCAATAGATTAGTTTTATAAAGAAAAAGAAATAGTCCCAACTTTTCCAGTGCAATTCATTATAATGGCTTCTTCAAATTTTGTAAATACCAATCTAGAAAATCTCTTGGATATTACTTACTAAACTATGTATATTTGTATGTGTTTTGTTTAGATTATTTATGACTATAAACCATTGCATATGTTCATAACTGAATTTTTCTTTCTCTTACTTTTTCTTCTCTAGCAACAAAAGAGAATAAAGTGGGTAAAATTGGCGTGATATTTGACATCAAGCTATGTAAACTATGGTTATCTGTCTGTAGATGGAATCTCAAAGGCACAATAAATATTTAAATACCTTTTAATCAGAAAAAAGATATATTTACAACTAGTGAATCTTCAAAGACTGGCTACAAAACTAGGGAGATAATTAATTTTAGACTAAATTTTATATCATATTCATGGCAGGCCCTAATTTTCTTGGGAGAGAATGCTTTGAAAAACAAAAGTTACCAGTATTTCCAAAGAAACAATTGGATTTAAAAAATTTTTTTTATTTATTTTAAATTCAATGAACTTCAGGGGACAAGACTGACATAGCTTTTTACTCAAAGTACATAGAAACAAAGACAATAATATATCAGGCTTTGGGATAGTTAATTATTTATTTATATAACATCTTTGACTCTCTAGTTGCAGACACATATTTATGTTCATAAATCTTAGTAACACAATAAGTATTGGAGCTAAGACTGTATATTAAAAAGTCTGAATATAGGAAAATAGTTCTTTATTATGTAATGTAATTATGGCTGGAGTAAAAAAACCAAAAGACAAAACAAAACAAAAACAACCAAACAAACCGAAACACACCACTTTAGACAAATTGGTCACCACCTAAAAGAAAGGAGGTAGAGTTAAAGTATCTATAAATGTAATTTAAAATTTTCACACACAGCCCAATGATTTCAGAAAATTACATGATTAGATTAGCCAGTTCCCTTACATTTTATCTACTAATTTTATTATACCTATAGATTTTATAAGGAGGTCTGGTGGGGAATGAGTTGTGTTGTCAACCTTACGGCACACAGTTGGATCAACCAGTTGCTCCACTGGAGAAAGATAGTCCATCTCCTTCTGGGAGATTTACAACCTCCAAAATCCTGCTATGAGTTGGTTCTGACTTCATAGCAATCAGTTTATGAGTAAAGTATAATACACTCTACTTTTCTTTCTTTTAATAACTGTTGCTTCTCTTGTTGTTATGTGCTGTTGAGTCGTTTAAGGATCATAGAAACCTATGTACAATAGCTTTGAACTCTGTCCTATCCTGAGCCAATCTCACTATCTCTGACACATCTGCCCCCTTTTCCTCAGTTACTGTATCAAGCCATCTCATCTGGGTTCTTCCTCCTTTCCTGCATTGTCCCTCTACCATCTCAAGCATGATGTCCTTCTCCAAGGACTAGTCCCTTCTAGCCACATTCCCAAAGTATGTGAGATGGAGCTTCAAACCTTGTCTCCAAGGAGCAGCGTGATTTCACCCTCTTCTGGATAGACCTGTTTGTTCTCTTGGTGGTCCGGGATATATGTTAAATACTCTTCTCCAGCACCACAACTCAAAGGCACTGATTGTTCTTTTATTGTCTTTGTCATTATCCTGCTCTCTGATGCATAGCAAGTAATTGAGAAGACCATGGCTTGGATCAGGTATATCTGCGTCTCTATATTGACTTTATTTTTTCTTGGTACTCTGACAAAAGACATTCCCAAAGCAATCCATCTTTTGACTTCCTGGATATTGGTACCAATAATGTTGATTGTGGAACCAAGCAAAATTAATCTCTTAACAATCTCAATCCCTTCTCCATCTATCATGATGTTGGCAATTGGCCCTGTGGTAAGAATCTCTCTTTTCATGATGTTGAGCTCCAATACATATTAAGGCTGCAGGTCTTGACCTTCTGAAGCAAAATACTTCATGTTCTACTAAGTTTCAGCAAGCAAGGTTGTGTAATCTGCATAGAGTAGGTTGTTGATGAGCCTTTCTCTAATCTTGGTGCCACATTCAAGCTCATAAAGTTCAGCCACCAAATTATCTGTTTTGCATATAGATTGACAAGATATGGAGATAGGATGCATCCCTGATGTATATATTTTCTGATTTTGAACCAAAAAGTGTTTCCTTGCTCTTTTATTGATGACTGCTTTCTGGTCCAAGTAAAGTTTTCACACAAGCACAATTAAGTGTTCTGGGATTCCCATTCAAAAAGTTGGCCACATTTTGTCATCCACACAAATTCCTTTGCATAGTAAATGAAATACAGATAGACATTCTTCTGGTACTGTCTACTTTAAGCTAAGAACCATCTAACATTGTCTATAATGTCCTTAGTACCATGGCTTCTTCTAAAACCATCCTGCACATCTGGCAGTTCTCTGTTGATGTGTTGCTCCATCGTTTTTGTGTAGTCCTCAGCAGGTTCTTGCTTGCATGTGATATTAGTGATATTGCTTTATAATTTCCATGCTCTGTTGGATTATTTTTTTTAATGTGCTCCAGAACTCCTAGTACTGTCTTGGTGAGCACATCCAAGGCTGCATCTGTTTTTTGAAATATGTCAACTGGTATACCATCAATTCCTGGGGTCTTGTCTTTTGCCAATTCCTTCAGAGCAGCTTTAACTTCCTCCTTCATCACCATTGCCTCTTAATCATACACTGTGTCATTAAATTCTTCTGTGTCCGCCAATTCTTTCTAGTACGGTGACTGTGTACTTCTTTCATATTCTTTTGATGCTTCCTCGGTCATTCAACATTCTGCCCATAGCATCCTTAAGTATTGAAATTTGAAACTTGACTATGTTTAGTTTCTTTAGTTTAAGAAATGTCAAGTGAGTTCATCCCTTTTGATTTTCTGACTTGACTCCAGTTCTTTCTGCTTTTCATTATAACACTTTGCTCTGTATTCCTCAATTTCTGGTGGACTAGTGGCAAGAAACTGTACTGCAATTCCAAAGGCATCTGGATCAAATCCACCAGCTGCTCCGTGGGATCTGTTGTTGTTAGCCACAACTCAATGACCCTATGAACAGCACATTTGAACACTCTCCTATTCTGTGCCATCCTCACAATCTCTGACACACTTGAGTCCATTGCCGCAATCACTGCATTAATCCACCTGGTTGAAGGTCTTTCTCTCTTTCACCATCCCTCTTCCTTGCCAAGCATGAAGTCCCTCTCTAAGAAGTAGATGGAATCTTCTTGCAACATGCCCGAAGTGCATGAAACAAAGCTTTGTCATCTGCCTCCAAGAAGCACTCTGGCTAACCTTTCTCAAAGATGCCTCAATGTACTCTTTTGGTAGTCCATGGGATACTGAGTACTTTCCAACAGTTCAAAGGCATCAGTTCTCCTGCATTGTCCAGATCTCAGTAGGATAGTAAGCAACTGAACAGACAAAGACCTGAATCAGTCATATCTTAGTCCTTAAACTAACATCATTGCTCCTCAATAATACGGAGAGGTCTCTGACTACAGACTCTTCCCATGCAATATGTCTCCTAATCTTCTAACTGCTGGTACCTAGTGTACTGATTGAAAAGCTAAGTATGGTGAAGTCATTGTCAGTCCAATCTTTTCTCCACGTATCATGATACTGCCTGTCAATCCAGTGGTGAGAATTTTTGTTTTCTTGACATTGAGCTCCTTAGGAGAAGGATGAGTAATCTTCTGTGTAATTTACTGCCTCTGAAAACCTGTTGAAGGGTCAGCTGTAAGTTGGTTCCGACTCAACAGCACACAACAAAAAGACAAACAGTGACTACTACCATAAAAAAAAAATACAGACAGAAGGTCTGTGAACAAAAAGAGCATTTTCAAACAAAAAGAGTATTTTCCCATTAATTCTTCTGAACCATTCCTATAGGGAAATTTGTCAACAAAAAGGTCAATAATTCTTCAATGAGATAGAAGATTGATGTGGTAGCTATTACAACAAGCTTTGAGCATAACTAAGATCATGAGGATGGTGAAGGATAAGTAAAAGTTTAGATCTGTTGTTCATAATAATTGTTATGATTGTATTGATATTGTTATGACAGCACAATAAACACACCAACTATAAGATAATTCATATTTTTAATAATTTTAATAATTCATATTTTCCTATCCAAAGTCAATGTTGTTTAATCTGCAAGCAAGATTCTACTGAAGATTATCCAAAAATTACTGGAACAGCACATCAACAGAGAACTGCCAGAAGTCCAGGCTGGGTTAAGAAGGGGTCGTGGTACTAGGGATATTGTAGATGATGTTAGATGGATCTTAGCTGAAAGCAGAGAATACCAGAGGAATGTCTATTTGTGTTTCATTGACTATGCAAAGACATTTGACTGTGTGGCTGATAACAAACTGTGAATGACTCTAAGAAGAATGGGAATCCCAGAACACTTGATAGTTTTAATGTGAAACCTATACTTGGGCCAGGAGGGAGTCGTCAGTACAGAGCACGGGAACACTGCATGGTTCAAAATTGGGAAGGGTGTCCTATCTCCATACATTTTCAACCTGTATGCAGAACAGATCATCTTGGAGGCTGGGCTCTATGAGGAGAAATGTGGGGTCAAGATTGGTGGACGATCTATCAACAGTCTGCGTTATGCATATGACACAACCCTGCTTGCTGAAACTGAGGAGGACCTGAAGCACCTGCTGCAGAGGGTCAAGGACTGTAGCCTCCAATATGGATTGAGGCTCAATATCAAGAAGACAAAGATTTTCACCACTGGGCCAATTGGAAGCATCAGGATGGATGGTGAAGAGATTGAGATTGTTCACAGCTTTAGTTTGCTTGGTTCCACAGTCAACACTCTTGGCACCAGTAGCCAGGAAATTAAAAGGCACATTGCCATGGGAAAGTCTGCTGTTAGGGACCTCTCCAAAGTACTGAAGAGCAATGGTGTCTCTCTGGAGACTAAGGTGCATCTGATACAGGCCATGGTCTTCGCAATCACTTGTTATGCATCAGAGAGTTGGACAGTGACCAAGGAGGACAGAAGGAGAATTGATGCCTTTGAGCTATGGTGCTGGAGAAGAGTATTGAGAGTACCATGGGCTGCTAGGAACAAACAGATTCATCCTGGAAAAGGTTAAACTGGGTGGCTCTTTGGAGACAAGGATTCTGACGCTCCATCTAACATACTTTGGACATGTTGTAAGGAGAGACCGGTCCTTGGAGATGGACATCATGCTGGGGAGGGTGGAGGGACAGTGCAGGAGGGGAAGGCCCTCTATGAGGTGGATTGATTCGGTGACTGGGGTTATCGGGATGGGAGTGTCAGAGACAGTGCGACTGGCACAAGACAGAGCAGAGTTTAGGGCTGTTGTGCATAGGGTCGCTATGAGTCACAAGCAACTCGATAGCACATAACAACAACAACAACAACAACAACACATACCACAGGATGACTTGTTGTTATGTGCCATTGAGTCAGAATTGACTCAGAAATGATCCTCCTGTGAACTTTTAGAGGCTGTATATCACACAGGAATAGATTTCTTATCTTCCTGTCATGAGGCAGCTGGTGGAATCACACTCTCTAGGTTTGCAGCCCAACTCTGAAACTATGAGGCTACTGGAGCTCCCTAAATAAGCACTAAAACAAAGGCTTTTCCCCCACTCACTGGATAAGAGTTTAAAACCATCTCAAAGGATCACCTAAAACTCCAATTATTTGTCAGAATAGTTCATCAATCTTTAAAGAAATACAACAAAATGCAGCATTCAATAAAATAAATTAGCAATAACAAATAGCAATCACTAGACATTTAAAAAAAAGCTGAAAATTCAAAGTTAAAAGAAAGAGAAATCAACTTAAACAGACCCAAAATGACATGAACAAAGAGGTTAAAAAAATATGTTCCATATGCTTAAAGACAGAAAAACCTGAACATAATAAGGAGATAGATAAAAATATAAAAAAGAACAAATTAAACTTGAGATAGTTAACAATTTTAGATTGCTTGCATCCACAGTCTACACTCTTGGTACCAGCAGCCAGGAACTCAAGAGACAAATTGCATTGGGAAAAGTCAGCTGTCAGGGACCTCTCCAGAGTACTGAAGAACAATGATGTCAGGCTGGAGACTAAGAGGCACCTGATCCAGGCTATAGACTTCACAATTATGTGCTATGAATTAGAGAGTTGGACAGTGACTAGGGATGACAGAAAGAGAATTCATGACTTTGAGCTGTGGTGCTGGAGTAGAGTGTTGAATATACCATGGACTGTTAGGAGAACAATTCTGGAGCTTCATCGAAAATACTTCGGGCATGTTGGAAGGAGGGAATGGTCCTTGGAGAGGAAGACCCTCAATGAGATGGATCAATTCTGTGATGGGATGGTGGGCGTGAGTGTGTCAGAGGCAGTGAGGTTGGCACAGGGTAGAGCACGGGTTAGGGTTCTTGTACATAGGGTCACTATGAGTCGCAAACGACATCATGGCACATAACAATAACAACAACACAAGTGAAAAATATAATATTTGACATGAAAAACTTTAGATAAGATTAAGAGCAGTTTAGTCCTTTAGGAGTAAAGATTAAAGAATTTAAAGAAATAACACGGTCGTCTATTCACAAAGAAGCATAGAGAAAAATAAAAACAAATATGAATGGAAATTTCTTGATGCTTAGGTTAATATAAAATTGTCTAACATAAATGTGATTAAGAAAGAGAATAGTAAAAATATGAAGAAAGAAAATATTTCCAAATTTTCTTTTAAAAGCTTACCAGTTTTGCTGACTCTGACACATCTACTCCCATTAACCCAGTTACTCTAGCAATCTGCTTCATCCAGGGTAGATTCTTATATAATAAACCATTTCTAAGAGTTTAATAATCAAGCTCCTATCAAAACAGATGACAAAGAAGATAATTCTAAAAGTAGCCAGGGAAAGGGTTCACATAAGCAGCCTAGAAACAACTATAAAAATCACTTCAGAATTCTCATTAGAAATTTAGCAAATGTTATAATGTTAGAGACTGTCATTGTTAGAAAATGAACAACTTAGAAGTGTATATTCATAATAAAATGTAAAGGCAAAATTAACACTTACATTAAAAGAACAAAAAATGCAAGAGAATTTCTCATCAGCAGACTTCATAACAAGAAATATTGAAATGAATCTATTCAAAGAAACAAGAGGGGGGAAAGCCTATAGAAAAGTATAATTATAAAATATATTTTATCATATTTCATGCTTCAAGAGCGAATAGTTAAAAATACTATATGACAACAATGCATTATGGGTCTTATATATGAAGAAAGAATAGACTAAATGGCAGTAACATGAAGGAGGAGAATAAAAAACATAGTAATGTAAAAGTTGACTTAATTACACATGAATGATAGTGGAAATATGCTGTGAAAATTAAAGATAGATATTATAAACCTTAAGTAAAAAATAGAAAATAGAAAACATTGAGCTAAATCTAACTATCAACTCAAACCTATTGCTATCGAGTTAGAATAGACTCAGAGTTGACCCTCCAGCAGTTTTTTCGAGGCTGTAAATTGTAAGTTGCATGGGATGAGATTGCCCATCTTTCTCCAAAGGAGCTTCTAGTGGATTTGAATCCACAGGAGACACCCTCTTTTGGTTAGCACTCCAACTCCTTATGGACTATGCCACCATCAACAGTGCAGACTAAAAGCGATGATACAAACTACTCATTTAAAAACAAAACAGAACAGGTACTCAGTTAATGCAAAAGACTGTGTGGGGAAAGCAGAAGTACAATTAGATTGATAATTACATATATATGTTATTTATATAACAAAAAATCTAAACATAATAATGAAATTCAATATTATTATCAGAAATTCTAGACTTCAGAATAAGAAATATTACAGTTAATAAATGAGGGAGTCCATAAGAGTAAAAGAATAGTTTGTGAAGAAGACTTAACAATTCTATATACATATATACTCCAAAACAAAGTCCTGAACTGCATAAAACAATTACAAGATAAATAGGCATACTCACAATTATAGTCAGAGATTTTAATCACTGACTATATGGAAGACTTAAAGCAAAAAATCAAGAAATTAGACAAAATTGGCATTTATAGGAAATGCCACCCAATAATGGTAAAATTCACCCATTTCCAATGCACACGAATCTATATTGGTCCATAAAACAAGGGTTAGCAATTTAAAAGTAACTACAGTTATGTAAAGTATAGTCTCTGACCACAGTGGAATTACATTAGATCTACATAGTACACTGGTATTTGAAAATACTTGAAAATTGAACACACATTCTCAAATATCCCACTGTGAAAGGAGAAACCGTAAAATGAGACAAAATATTTTAAAGAAGGTGAAAATTCAAATACTCAAGATCTTAATTCAAAGGATGTAACTAACAACATTAACATAAAATTTAATTGTTTTAAGTACTTATTAAAAGACATAAGTTTTATATTTAAAATATTTCAGAGCAAAGCATGATCTAAGCTCTTACATAAGAAAACTGAAAAGAAAATAAACTTAAACCAACGTAAGAGAAAGAAAATAAAAAAAGGACAGGTTTCACTAAAATTTTAAACAAGACCGGTTAAGAGGGGTTGATGAACAGAAATTAGGAAATGAAAAGAAAAAAATATCAACAGTATTAGAAATCAAACCAATTACTATTCCTACAATTCCTCTAGACAGTAAGAAATATTAAAAGAAACTTTATGTAAATTAATTTAGCAGCTCAGAAGAAATAGACAAATTCTTTGGAAGACAAACTACCTAAACCTAGGCCAACCTTCTCTGCTGGTTCAAATCCATCAGCAGCATCTCATGAGAAAGATGGACAGTCTCCTCCCATGCGATTTACAGTCTCTAAAACCTACTGTTGATAGATCTTCCACCAATCTTGACCCCACATTTCTCCTCATAGAGCCCAGCCTCCCGGATAATCTGTTCTGCATACAGGAAAAGGTATGAAGATAGGATGCATCCCTGGCGGTACGCCCTTCCCAATTTTGAACCATGCAGTGCTCCCTTGCTCTGTTCTGACGACTGCCCCCTGGCCCAAGTATAGGTTTCACATTAGAACGATCAAGTGTTCTGGGATTCACATTCTTCTCAGAGTCAGCCACAGTTTGTTATGATCCACAGTCAAACACCTTTGCATAATAAAGGAAACACAGATAGACATTCCTCTGGTATTCTCAGCTTTCAGCTAAGATCCATCTAACATAAGCTGGTACCACGATCCCTTCTAAACCCTGCCTGGACTTCTGGCAGTTCTCTGCTGATGCGCTGTTCCAGTCGTTTTTGGATAATCTTAAGCAGAATCTTGCTTGCTTGTGAAATCAATGAGATTGTTCTATAGTTTCCACACTCTGCTGGGTCACCTTTCTTTGGGATGGGAACAAATACAGATCTCTTCCAGTCAGTTGGCCAAGTGGTTGTTTTCCAGATTTCTTGGCACAACTTGGTGAGCACATCCAGGGCAGCATCTGTTAGCTGAAATATGTCAACTGGTATACCATCTATTCCTGGGGCCTTATTTTTTGCCATTTACTTCAAAGCAGCCTGAACTTCTTCTTTCATCACCATAGGCTCTTGCTCATATGTTGTTTTATGATATTCTTATGTGTCTGCCAATTCCTTTCGATATAGTGATTCAGTATATTCTTTCCATCTTCTTTTGATACCTCCTGGATCATTTAATATTCTGCCTAAAACATCCTTGATTACAGCAACTCGAGGTTTGAATTTGTTCTTCAGTTCCTTGAGCTTAAGAAATGCTGAGCGAGTTCAGCCCTTTTGATTTTCTGACTCCAACTCCTTGCACATTTCATTGTAATATTTTGCTTTGTCATCCCGTGCTGCCTTTTGAAATCTTCTATTCAACTCTTTAGTATCTTGAATTCTTCCTTGTGCTTTGGCTTCCCTATGCTCCAGTGCAATTTTCAGAGTCTCTTCTGACACCCATTTTGGTCTTTGCTTCCTCTTCTGTCTTTGCAATGACCGTTTGCACTCTTTCTGGATGATACCCTTGATAACCTCCCACAACTCGTCTGGTCTTCACTCATTAGTGTTCAAGGCCTCAAACCTGTTCCTGAGATGTTCTGAAATTCAGGTGGAATAGACTCAAAGTCATATTTTTGTTGCCTTGGATTTGGTTTAATTTTCCTCAACTTCAGCTTGAACTTCCATATGAGTAGTTGTTGGTCTGTTCCACAATCAACTACTGGCCTGGTTTTCACAGCTGATATTGAGCTTCTCCAGCGGTTCTTTCCACAGATGTAATCGATCTGATTCCTATGCATACCATCCGGTGAAATCCAAGTATATAACCTGCATTTATGGCTCTTAAAAATGTACATTGATCTGATTTCTATGCATACCATCTGGTGAAATCCAAGTATATAACCTGCATTTATGTCTCTTAAAAAAGTATATGCAATGAATAAGTCATTGATTGCGCAAAATTCGATCATTCTCTCTCCAGCTCCATTTCTGTCTCCGAGTCCATGTTTTCTGACTACTGATTCTTCTTCTCTGTTCCCAACTTTTGCATTCCAGTTACCCATTATTATCAATGCATCTTGATTGCATGTTCAATTGATCTCCGATTGTAAAAGTTGGTAAAAATCTTCTATATCCTCTTCCTTGGCTCAGGTTGTGGGTGCACAGATCTGAATGATAGTGGTATTCTCTGGACTTCATAGTATCCTGTCACTCACAATACTTGTACATATAGTAACAGCAAAATAGCAAGTTCATATCTACTAAAGGAACCAAATCAATATGTCCAACTTCAAAGGCTTCTAAGTGATAAATCTATTAAATATTTAAGAAAAAAATGTATTAACCTTATAGTAACTTTATTTGCTAGAATAAAGAAGTATAGCAATAATTCCCTAATTCATTATTTTGAAGAAAGTATTATTTTTATTTCAAAAGTAAAATAAAATATGATCATAAGCATGCCTTCTCTGTTTACATTATGGGGTAAAGTTAAAACATGAATCCCTGATAATACGTAGCATGTAGAATGCTGAACTATTTGCTGAAAGGTTTAAATGTACCAGTCACTGTGCAAGAGAAAAATGGCTATAGTCTTTTCTGGTAATGATTTTCTGACTCAATAATCTAAAAGAAGGTCATGGTGGGCTGCAGTCAACTAGACAACAGTGGGTATATATCTGAGGGAGAAAAATGAGCAGTCTTCTCCCGTGCAATTTACAGTCTTAGAAACTCACTTGAGGGTTGCTTTGAGTTGGTAATGTTGATGATGTGATTGAGATAGACATATATTTTTATAGACTCAAAGAAACATATTTATTTCACTTGTATTTATATACCTACATACATGCAGATAGATAGATAGATAGATAGATAGATAGATAGATAGATAGATAGATAGATAGAGATATATACACACACAATTTTTTGGTACATATTATGGTTTACTAACCCACACACTTATTGTTCAAGACACATAACAACTAAACACCACAATAAAATAAAGTGTAGAAAATATCTAAAGAAAAAATCAGATGTTAAAGATCTCACAATCTGATTAGGGACTGACTTTTGTACATTAATCTTATAGTCAGCATAATGTCCTTCATGGTCACCCATTTGTATTTCATGAGTTCTTTATTTTTCAGTGCTGCATAATATTCCCTTGCATGAACATACCACAGCTTCTCTATCCATTCATTTGTTGATGGGCATTTGGGTTGTTTCCAACTCTTTGCTGTTGTGAACAAAGCAGCAATAAATATGAGTGTGCATATATCTGCTTGGGTGGCAATTCTGGTTTCCTTAGGGTATGAGTCCATTTATTGTGGTGGTCTAAAAGTGAACCTGCAATATCTCCCAGGAATAAGCTTGAGCATGGCAGAGGTAATGTGGATATTAAAGGGTACAGCAAGGTTTGGATATATACTGGACATGGAACAAGCCAGAACACAATTAATAAAAATGTTGACAAAAAGTGAAAAGTGAAACTAAATGTTACTGATTAACGAATATGAAAATTATCAAAGGGGATCCAAAGGTGCTGTGCAAAATTTTACCAAAAGCACAATATTATTTTTTAAAAGAATGTTGTTTGTTGTTGTTGTTGTGTACTGTCAAGTCATAACCAACCCACAGCTGACCCTCCAGTGGGTTTTCAGAGGCAGTTAATTGGAAGGAGATTGCCCATACTTAACCCGCAGAACAGTCTGTGGATTCTAAATGTGTGCCGTTGAGATTGAAGCACAGCAGCTTACCACTAGACCACCAGAGCTCCTTTCTAAGTTAATAGCAAATTTATTTTATTTTATTTATTTAATTTACTTATTTATTAGAACTTGAATAAGCTAGAATACTCTGTGAGAGTTTATTTAATGCAACTAGACTCAAAGGATCTCTTCAGGTAGGAATAAGCTGCTTCATTTCACACCTGAATATGATACGTATTAGGAAATTTTTTTATGGTCAATGCTCTAGCAAAGTAAATGTATGTGCTCATTAAAATGGCAAATAAATACTGACATTCTAAAACAAAAATAAGATTAAACCCCTGATAAAAGTTATTGAATTCCACAAATATTCAAATATGTAATGAATGATTTTCCATTAGAGTGCTAGTCTTTCTACATCTGTTTAGGCTAGATATTACTAAAAGAACAAATTCACTTGTGAAATTCTGAGTTCTACTTTCAAGCATCATCTATGAGAGGAAGTAAAGAAAGAAGTAAGTGAAATAAGAAAATACTAAAAACTTATCCAAATATTTTTGGAGCTGCAAAAATATTCAGAGCAAGTTATGGGCAAATGTACAAATTGGTTTTTATTTTATAAAAACTGGGAATTCCTCTTATGTTTACTTTGGAAACCTTGCCTGAAAATATGCTTAAATCTGGTTAATGTTACAGGCTGAATTTATAGATGGTATTTGTCTAAATGCACACATTCAGCACTAGCTTTTACCCCATATTCAAAATAAAAAGAGACAATAATGTGAAGGAAAAAGACAGGAAGTAAAAATTGGAAAAAAGTCCATTTGACCTTTTTTTTCCCTACTAAAAATTAAAATGAAAATCAAGAAAATTTGTTTTCTTATCCTCTAGAGGATAAGAAAGTCAATCAAATTTCTGAGCAAATCAAATGATCCCCTTGCATGTTCTTTTCCTATGCATATTTTTTTTTTCACTTTACTGTTCTAAACAAGATGATGTTAGTACATTAAAAAAAATAGGCATTCCTAGTTGAACCACTGACTTTTTCTATTTTAATACAATGTGTTAATGGCAGTATCACCACAAAATACCTCTTCTTTATTATATATAGATCATCTCTTGTAAAGTATATTTATGTAATAAAATTTTATTAGCTCTGTAAAAACTCAGCTTATTTTATTGTTGTTAGGTGTCATCAAGTCCACCATGACTCACAGCAATCCTATGCACAACAGATCTGAAAGTTGTCATATTCTGGATCATTCTCACAATTTCTAATAGGCTCGAGCTTGTTGTTAGAGTCACTGTGTCAAGCCATCTTCTTCTCTTGTACTGACCTTTCACTATTCCCAGCATAATGTCCTTTCCCGTCCTCTTCCATGAAGTCCTTCCTGACAACATGCCCAAAGTATGTTACATGAACTCTCACCATCCTTGCTGCAAAGCAGCATACTTGTTGCACTTCCTCTAAGATAGGCTTTTATCTTCGATTTTCAGTCCATTGGATATTCAGTACTCTTCTCCAGTGTCACAAATTAAAGGCTTCAATTCTCCAGTGTTCCTTATTTAATGTTCAACTGTCAGATTCTTAAGTTGCAATTGAAAATTCCATGGTTTGGATCAGACATCTTAGTCTTTAAACTGACATCATTAATCTTTTTTCACTATAGCACTTAGAGAGCTCCTCCAGAGCAGATTTGCCCAATGGAACATGCCTTTTGAGTTCTTGACTGCTTCTACCATGGGTGCTTGTTGTGGATCAAAGTAGAATGAAATTATTGACAACTTTCAATCATTTTCCATCTATGATGTTGATACCTATTGTATCAGTGGGAAATATTTTTGTTTTCTTGATGTTGAAATGTAATTCATGTTGAAGAGCATTGTTCGATCTTATTCAGCATGTACTTCAGATTTTGTTGATTTACATTAAATTAAAAGATGTATTGCGATGAGAAAGTCTGCTGTTAGGGACCTCTCTAAAGTACTCAAGAGCAACGGTGTGTATCTGGAGACTAAGGTGCGTCTGCGTCTGGTACAGGCCGTGGTCTTTGCAATCACTTGATATGTGTCAGAGAGCTGGACAATGACTAGGGAAGACAGAAGGAGAATTGATGCTTTTGAGCTTTGGTGTTGGAGAAGAGTATTGAGAGTACCATGGACTGCTAAGAAAACAAACAGATTCATCTTGGAGAGGGTTAAACCGGCCTGCTCCTTGGAGGCAAGGATTCTGAGACTTCGTCTGACATACTTTGGTCTTGTTGTAAGGAGAGACTGATCCTTGGAAAAAGACATCATGCTTGGGAGGGTGGAGGTCAGGCACAGGAGGGGAAGGCCCTCTGGGAGATGGACTGATTCGGGAATGGGGCAATCGGGATGAGTGTGTCGGAGACAGGGAGATTGGCACAGGACAGAGCAGAGTTTAGAGCTGTTGCACACAGGGTTGCTATGAGTTGCAAGCGACTCGACTGCACATAACAACAACAACAACAACATTTTAAAAACCACATCTTTCAATATTTATTATTCCTGTATCTTGTTAGGATAATTAAGAATTGCAATGTAGAGAAGAGACTGTATTTAGGGGTTAAATAATTTTTAGCAATATACACAATTGCAAAGGAATATACAATGAGAACATAATTGGCTGAATGTCAAAAGAAGCAATTTCACTACCTTTGCCACTAAAGAACACTATGGTTGCACTTTCTTCAAAAAAATTTGTTCTTGTGGCTGTCCATTGAATATTCAATATACCTCTCCAATATCTTAATTCAAAGGCATTGATTCTTCTTCCTTACTAATAGTCCTAAATTTTAAGTACCTAGGAAGCCACTGAAGAGTGCATCAGGCTCAACATTAAATTCTCTGTATACAAGGGTATCAGTCTATAAACCAATAGCCTTGCCTTTTTTAACAATTACTGTTAATTGAGTATATACTAAGTCACAAACACTGTTCTAGGCACAAGCAGTAGATATATGTTACTGTTGTTGTTGTTGGTTTTTACTGCCTTTGAGTCAAGCACAAATCATAGCGACCTTATGAACAAAAGACCTGAAGCCCCTCTACAGCTATCAACATCTATCAAAGTTCATATGGTTTCAGGAGGCAAGTTGTTTAGGAAGTGGATGCCACTCCGGCTGCCAAAGGTATATAATATTAAACAAAACATCCCCACTCAAGTTTAATCTTATTCAAGGTCACCCTCCATCAAATTTACAAAGTGGATACCTCATCTTTCATCTTGAAGTGGATTTCATCTGTTTGCCTTATGATTAAAAACCTACTCTAAAAACTATTAAATAAAGTTGTTGTTGTTAGGTGCCATCAAGTTGAGTATAACTCATAGTGACTCTCTGAACATTCAGTCTGAAAGCTGTCCTATGCTAAACCATCCTCATCATCTCTGAGACACTAGAGACCATTGCTGAAGTCATAGCATCAATCCATTTTATTGGGCGTGGGGGGGTTCTTCCTCTCCTTCCTTGACCTTCTATCTTCACCTAGCTACACATCCAAAGTATGAAAGTTGAAACTTCGTCATTCTTGGAGTATGAAAAATGGAATAATGGTAAGGTTTTTTATTTTAAATATTATTGTCAGGGGAAAAAAAAGAGACATACCTAGACGAAGTAAAAGGAATTCTCTTGGGAACGGTTTGAAGGATTGAATAATAACAGCAAGAGAACTAATGTTTACAGAGGCTAGTCAAGATTGGAAACAGAAACATCTAGGGGGAGAAAAGGAGGAGAAATCAGGAAAAGAGGAGAGAAAGAATGAAGATTTAGGTACACTATATGAAAACACTTAGAACAAGAGTTTCAAGAGAACTATAATGGTCATTAGTGTTACGTTTTATAGAGGAAGGAAAAGGCTGAGGCAAGAGCCACTAGAAGGCACTGAAAAAAACAATTCTAAATAGGTGGAGAGAAATTATATAATACAAGCATATATTTTCTATTTATTCTCAGCCACTAGGGTTTGTTTATCAAATTGAAGGCTTAAGGAAGTAACTCTTTCTTGAGCAATTTAATTGCTATTTCCCCCCCAATAACTTGTGCTTACATGGCCTCTCAGTCGGATGTTGCTAACAGTCACAATATTTCAAACTTTTTGTAACGCAATTGCCACTTACTAGAATATATCAAAACAAAATAAGGGTGCTTTCTTTTGTTTCCCAGGATGTATAAAAGTTCTTTTTAGACTGTACTAGTTGAATATTTAGGAAGCTCTAATGGCATAGTCCATATAGAGTTGTGCTGCTAGCAGCTCCAAGAAGAAGGATGAATCAGCTCCTTCCCTGCAACTGACAGTCTCTGATAACCCATTAGAGGGGTCAGATATTAGTCCGTTCCAACTTGACAACAATAAACTCTTGAGAATAAAATATAGTGTAAAAAGTAACTTTTATATAACCTGGGAAAGGAAAGGAAAAAAATACACGACTTGTTTTAATGTGATATTTGCTTTCTTGTGGTGGTCTGGCCCCAGTATTTCCGAAATTTGCCTGATATTACCATGAAGGAAATATGAGAGGAAGAAGAGGAGGATATCTAAAGAAAAAATAATTTGAAGGTAGAATTTTATTCCTGAGTTGACATTTATACAGAGTCACTTGATCCTGTTTCTTCTAGATTCCAAATACTGCCATCTTGAGAAACCAAATCTGTATGATTCATTCTTACATTTCTATTGGTCATAGAATACACTGTATGGGTAAGTTGTTTCATAGTATGGGGGATAGGGTTAAAGTTATTTTTCATTCAACACAACTTCACAGTTTATTTTAATAACTGCATATACTCAGTTCCTTTAAAGATTATGAAAACATACACAAATATTGAAATTATTTCTAATTATAGCATCCATTGATTGCTATTATCAACATAAGTCAGTATACATTTTCAGGTTCTTTTCTAGAAGAATGCACTGTTGCGGTGAAGTGCCATCAATTGGTTCCAACTCATAAATGACCCCATACAGCAGAATAGAACGCTATATAGGTTTTCTTAGCTGTATCTTTACAGGTAAAGAAATAGAAGTACTATCAGATAGCATTATCACAGATAACATTTTTATAATTATTACTTGAATAAGTAAGAATTTTTATTAAGCCAATAGTTAGTTGATTTTAATCCATAAAGTATTTTTTAATTGTGATATGTGTGAGAGTTTACATAGAAATAGGCTTTTCATCTCCTCATTTATAGAAAATTATCCTTCCGTTCCCTCTTCTTTCATTGCTCATACATGCACTGTATCAACTTGTTAGTCGTGTAATTAAAAATGTCTCTCTTTATGCTGCATTGAAAAACAAGGAACTCATGCAATATTATTCAAAATGGGTGACCCTGGAGAACATTATGCTGAGTGAGGTATCTCAGTCACAAAGGGACAAATGCTATACGGTGCCACTGTTGTAGAATGAGGCTGGCATCGGGGTGGGGGTAAGGCTGAGAAAAACTGGATGAAATATGTTTACGGC
>NW_006400068.1:1374802-1378567 GCF_000299155.1 Elephantulus edwardii
GGGGTGGGTGGCGAGAAGGGTGCAACAATGAATGAATGGAATTCCAAAATCTCTTTAGATGTTCATTGAAATGAAAAATAAATAAATTAAAATATTAAAAAAGTCTCTCTTTTATAGAATTATCTTCCCTTTCCCAATTATTTTTCATTCACTTCATGCTCTCCCCACCTCCCTGAGCCATCGCTGTCCCATAATCCTCTTTGTTTTATAACAACGGTCTTATATTGCACTTGTCGGTTTGTGATTGAGTTAATCCATTCAGCATAACTTCTCTAGACTCATCCATATTGTATCATGCTTCTCTGGATATCCATTGAATTTCAATGCGGCCTAGTACTATATTGTATAGACGTATCACAGTTTCTATATCCAGTCATTTGCCAATAAACACTTTGGCTGTTACTAATATTTAAAGTTACATTTATTCAGTACTTGTTAGCTTAATAAATATTTGAGTGAACAATGGAAACATTTTATAAATTATGTTACTAATGCTTGAAAACTTCCTTACTATTCACAGAAGATGTTGGGATGCTGATATATTTTAAATGGTTTAATCCCATCATGTGTCTCTTTCTAAGTTTAAAACAATTAAGAAATTGACAATATAAATCAATAATTCAAGGACTGTAATTTTAATACAATTGATAATTTGATCCTAACAATTTATAATTGATACTTTAAAATGTTTTTCTCTTTATCTCTTTGTTCACTCACACCAAATCTGTTTAAGGTGTGTGAGATATTATTTTGAAGCAAGAAAGAGAAAAGGCATTTGAACTTGAGGTTATTAAACCCAAACAAGACCAAAGGTTTCATGAGAGCTCTCAAAAGTAGATCACTCCATTCTCAAAAGGCTCTGCTTTTATATCCCTATTACAGTCAGTTCATTCTAGGAATGCATAAGGAAACCTGAAAACTATATGAAGCATGGACTCTGTTTCCATTTATTTTTCTTAGGGCAAAAGGAAATTTCTCAAATAATATTCCCTTACTTTTGTGATTAACTCTTTCATCTCTTCTTTGCTACAGCAGAATGAGAAGCAAAAATCAGTTTGTCCATGATAATATTTTTGTTTATGTAGAATAAAATGTGTATAAGCATATGTGCAACAATAAGTAAATTTTAACAACTTAAAATACACATAAGCATAAATGATTTATGTTTGGCATTTGCATATAATTTACAACTTAGGATCTTCATGGAACTGACTGTTACTTCATTCTCTAATTTTAATACGACCAAAAGTTGTCATTTGTTTATTTAGGTTATACAAAAACATTTTTTATTGAAAAGAGAATTTTAAGTTTTAACAGCTAAAAAACCAAATCAATATTCATATGTTTCTTCAAAGTCTTTAAACTACTTTAAATTTGTATAATTTCTTCTGTAAAAGATACTATTCAAGTATTTTCCTGCTATTTTAAAATAGTAATGATCTTTTGTATTTAGTATGCAGGCCTTGACCTTCCATAGCAAAAGTCTCAGGTTCTCCTCAGTTTCAGCAAAGGTCAATAATTGCAGTCTTCAATAAGGATTGAAGTTTAATATCAAGAAAACAAAGATTCCCACCATTGGGTCAATTGCTAACATAACCATTGACTGAACAATAGACTGAGATGTTGAAAATTTCAGCTTGCTTGGTTCCACAATCAATTCTTTGGGCATCAGCAGTCAGGAAATTGAAAGACAAATTGCATTAGGAAAATGTTTTGTCAGATACTTCTCCAGAGTACTAAAGAGCATCATTTACATTCTACAAACCAAGGTGCACCTGATCCAAGCCATGGTCTTTGCAATTACTTGCTATGCAGCTGATAGCTGAACAATGACTAAGAAAATGTTCAAGAAAAATTAATGCCTTTGAGAGTATTGAACATACTATGGACTACCAAGAGAACAAGCAGGTCTGTCTTGGGCAAGAGGCCAAGAGGAACATTCTCCTCAGAGAAGGACATCATGTTTGGAAAATGGAGGGACAGTGCAGGAGAGGAAAACCATAGATGAGGTGGATTAACTCAGTGACTAGAGTATTGGGGGTAGGTGTGTTGGATCTAGTGAGATTGGCTCAGGATAGCACAGGGTTCAGAACTGTTGTACATAGGGTCACTATGAGTTGCAGGTGACCTGACAGCATATCACAACAGTAACAACATATTAAGTATAAAGTTGGTAACTTTTTCTTTCTGAAGCATGTTGTTGTTGTTAGGGTCTGTCAAGTATGACCCATAGTGACACTATGAACCACGGATCTAAACTCTATCTTATTCTGTATCATTCTCACACTTCCTGACACACTAGAGCCCATTGTAGCAGTCACCATGTCAATTCATCTGGTCGAGGGTCTTCTACTTTTTCACCAACCCTCTACTTCCTCAAGCATGATGTTCTTAACCAGGGAATAGTACCTCTGAGCAACATACCCAAAGTACATGAGATTAAGCTTTTTCATCTTTGCCTCTAAGAAGTATTCTGATTGCTCTCTCCCAAACATATTTGATTATACTTTTGGCAGTCCATGGGGTATTCAGTATTTTTCTACAACACCACAGCTCAAAGGCATCAATTCCATCATCCTTTTCCTTGTTCAGCTCTCAGATGCACAGCAAGTGACTGAAAAGATCATGGCTTCTTACTCCTCAAACTTACATCATTGCTCCTCAATAATTTTGAGAGGTCTTCGACTGAAGACTTTCCCAGTGCAGTAAGTCTCATGATATCTTGATGGCTGATACCAATGGTGTTGATTGTGGATACACTTAAGATGAAACTGCCAACAACTTCAATCTTTTCTCCAGCTATCATGATGTTGCCCGAAGATGCAGTGGTAACAATTTTGTTTTTTTGACATTAAGATGCAATTCATTTAGAAGTCTGTATTTTTTTTTTTATTCTACAGCATGTACTTCAATTCTTCTTAACTTCTTGGCATTTTAGCTGAGATCAAGCATAGTTAATGTGTAGTTCAGAAGCATAGTAATTACATAATGGTGTTCTTGGCTGAGTAATTGAAAAAGGAAAATGAAGAAATTAGGAAAAATTTTCTACAGCTAGTGATTAACTATAGCCAACCTAACTTGAGCTAGAATATTACATTATCAGTCCTAAGGAAAAAGAATTAATGAATTTTCTCTTGATTACATAAATATAAGAACAGCATACATCTCTTGCTCTTGAAAAAAGATGTTGCAACTAGACGTGCTTTCATTTTTGTTTTTCCCTTTTTTGGTTTTGCTTAGATAGAAGACTATGCAATTGTACACTAGGTACACAAATCTCTTGATGGGATGTATCAATCAGTTTAGGGGTTCAGGAACTTGTTGGAAAGAAAGGGATTAAACCCTCAAAATTCTTTTTGAAAATCCTTTCCTGTACCAAGGAAAACACATTAAGAGCTTAAAGAACAATCTGGGCTTGTAACATGGGTTCAACACAAGGGCCCCCTCAGAAGACATTGGTTCTATTACAGTAACAGACAGCCTGGCTCCAAAGCCCTGTGATTTCAAATACCCTGGCCCCCTGTGGCAGTGGAGAAGCAAATGTGAAACTGATCTGGTTCTTTCTCTCTGGTTCTTTTCTTTCTGGTTCTTTCTCTCTGGTTGTCTTCTAGAAGAAGAATTAACCCCATCATTGCACAAATCTTGGATTCTGGAGAATAAAAATGAATGAGTGGTTCTTAAAAAAGTATGTTAAATGTAAGCTCAGTAACACCTCTGATAACATATATAGCCAATGGAAAAAAATCATAATGTTTACTGGTAGGA
>NW_006400068.1:1379276-1385389 GCF_000299155.1 Elephantulus edwardii
AAATTATTACAGTATACATTATATTTTATATCATTAACATTAACCTATACCTGTTGTCTGAAATTTGATAAATGTCAATGTTTATAGAAAGGCTTCAGACCTTTTGTTCATAGGGTCTTTATAAGTGGTGCTCAACACAAAGGCAATCAACAACTAACAACATACCTATTGTCATCCTATCTTTCTAAGTCTCCATTGAACTTTTCCATTACTTCACCTCACTACGCACTCATCTCTGCTCTCCCAGTTTTTGACCCTTCCCTTTTTCTATCTCATTTCTTTGCTTCCTCTTTTGAATATTTATGCATATTTTGCTCAGTTATCCTCCTACTTTCACAATAATGACTTGATGCAGTATTCGTCCCTTTGTGACTGAGATATTTCATTTTGCATAATGTCATCTAGTCTCTCCCAAGTTTAATGCTGCATATTATTCTGTTGTGTAAATGTACCACAATTTTTCTCTTTGTTTGTAGATGGGCATTTGGGTTGTTTCCATTATTTTTTTTTCTGTTTTGTCTAATGCTGATGTGAACATAAGTGTACAAATGTCCATTTGTGTTTCAATTCTGATTCCCTTGGGATATATTCCTACCAGTGGAATATATTCCTAGGGTAAAAAGGGATTTTTGTGTTCCACTTTTTGAGGAAACACCAAAGTGCCTTGCATAGTGGTTATACCATTTTGCAATCTCATCAGCAGTAGATAAGAATTCCGATCTCTTCAAATCCTCTCCACTATTATTACTGTTTATTTTTTTGTTGTTGAATTTTCTTACTGATGCTGGAGTGAGAGGGTATCTCACTGTAGTTTTGTTTTGCATCTCTCTGATAGCTAATGATTTTGAATATTTCCTCAGATGTTTCTTTGTTATCCAAACATACTACTTTGTAAGGAGTCTTTTCATATCTTTTACCCATTCTGTGATTGGATTATCAGTCTTTTTCTTGTGGAGGCCTTGTAGTATTCTGTAAACTCTGGTTATGACAAGCTTATATGAAATGTTGTTGCTAAAAGTTTTTATTATTTTTCTGGGTTGTGTTTTGTTTTGTTTTTCAAATTGGTGGGCTTTTTAATTTACTGAAGAAAGTTTGTGATGTACCCAGGGATTTGATTTTTAGAAGGCCCAATTCGTTTGATTTTTCTTCTCCAAGTTGTGCAATTTTGGCTATATTTGTAAGTCTATTTATGTGTGGTACAAGGCTGCTAATTTGTTCTTATTTTCCCCATATGATCTTTCTTGTTTGAGGTTTTATTCCTAAGTCTCTGATCCACTTTGAGTTGGTCTTTATATATGTTGTGAGATGTAGATCCCCTTTCAGTTTTCTGCAGGCCATTGTCCAGAAGCAGTTTTTAAAGAAGTTGTAGTTTTCCCAAATAGTGGGTTTTCTTTGCTAAATATAGGTTGACCATAAGTAGATGGGTTTCTATCTGGGTTCTCAATTATGTCGTATTGATCTATGATGAGTCTGTCATTGTACCAATACCATGCTGGTTTTGTTTATTTTTTTCTCTGCACCAATCATGTTTATTCATAAATTAAAAATCACACTTCTCTTGATTGCTCCCTAACTTGTTTGCAATGGTTGCAGATCCATAATGTTCACATAATAACATTTAAGTGGGTGTTGCTTTTTTAAAAGAGGAAAAGTAATAGGAAGCAGGTAAGTGGGTTATAAGACTGTAACAAGATAGACCAAACACTCATATCTTTAGTGGGAAATAGAAAGTGTATAGGGTTTTTGGGTTTGTTTTTAATATTATTTTATTTTTTCTACTAGGTTATTTACAAAATTCGAATATAAATTCAAGCAAATTATTTCAATTTCCCTCAACCCCTCACCCATCAAATTGTACAATCCAATGATTAATACCCCCTGCACATCCACATCCCTCTGCTTCCAGCCTCTCCCATCCCTCCTGGATCCTTATACTTATTCTACAGTAACAGTTTTATACAATATCTATCCTTGTGGGATTGAGTTAGTTCACTCAGCATAATGCTCTCCAGTACCTCCCTAGTTGCTCCTGTGTGTTGCATAGTATTCCACTGTGTGAATGTATCATAATTTCTCAATCCATTCATTTGTGATTGGACATTTGGTCTGTTTCCATATTCTTGAAATGGTGAATAATGCTGCTATGAACATTGGTGTACAAATCTCAGTTTTTGCCTTAGTTCGCATATTCTCAGTGTTTATTCCAAGCAGTGGAATAGCTGGGCCATATGGAATTTCTATATTCAGCTTTTTGAGGAAGCACCAAACTGCCTTCCAGAGTGGTTGTACCATTTTACAATCCCACCAACAATGTATAAGAGTTCCCTTCTCGGCACATCCTCTCCAACATCTATTACTTGCTGCCCTATTAAACTTTGCCATTCTTATGTAGTGAGATGATACTTCATTGTAGTTTTGATTTGCAGCTCTCTTACTGCCAGTGATTGGGTGCATTTCCTTGTGTGTCTGTTTGCCATTTGAATAACTTCCTATGCAAAAATTCTTTCCATGTCTTTTGCCCATTTTGTAATTGAGTTAATTGGTCTTTTTCTTGTGGAGGCCCAGGAATATTCTGTAAACTTTTGTTATCAGACTCTTGTCTGAGATGGTATTACCAAATGTTTTTGTTCACAGTTTGTAGGTTTTCTTTTAACCTGTTGGAAAAAGGTTTTGATGTGACAGGGATTTCATCTTTAAAACCATGCTGTTTTGATTATTATAGTGTACAGCTATGTAGTAGTTTTAAGATCCCAAAGTGGGATACCTCCAACCTAATTTTTGTTTTATAAAAGAGCTTTACTTGTTCTTGGTCGCTTTCCTTACAAAATGAAACTCCTAATTGCCTTTTCAATCTCCTTGAGAATGAATTTGGTACCTGTATTGGGACGGAGTTTAACCTGTAGATTACTTTTGGTGGTTGTTGTTGTTGTTGTTGTTGTTGTGTGCTGTCAAGTTGCTTGCGACTCATAGCGACCCTGTGTACAACAGCCCTAAACCCTGCTCTATCCTGTGCCAATCGCACTGTCTCTGACACACCCATCCCGATTACACCAGTCACTGAATCAATCCACCTCATAGAGGGTCTTCCCCTCCTGCACCGTCCCTCCACCCTCCCAAGCATGATGTCCCTCTCCAAGGACCTGTCCCTCCTTACAACATGTCCAAAGTATGTCAGACGAAGCCCCAGAATCCTTGCCTCCAAGGAACAACCCAGTTTAACCCTCTCCAGGATGAATCTGTTTCTTTTCTTGGCAGTCCATGGTACATTCAATACTCTTCTCGAGCACCACAGCTCAAAGGCATCAATTCTCCTTCTATCCTCCCTAGTCATTGTTCAACTCTCTGAGGCATAACAAGTGATTTCAAAGACCATAGCCTGTATAAGACACGCCTTAGTCTCTAGAGTGACACCAGTGCTCTTCAGTACCCTGGACTGTCACTTTCACAATATTAAATCTTCCTATATATGAGCTGGGAATATTTGTCCATTTAGTTAGGTCTCTTAGTATTTCTTGTAGTACTGTTTTGCAGCTTTCCTAATAATGATCTTTTGTGTTTCTAGTTAGGTTTATTCCTAAGTATTTCATTTTGAGGTTGGAAACTTAAATGCATTACTTTTTTAGTTTCCTTTTCTGTGCTTTCTCTGTTACTACAGGAAATCTAACTGGTATTTACCTAAATGTTGATTGTCTGTCCCTCCCTCTACTGTTCCCAGATCTTTTAAGAGAATACATTTTGGTAGATGGAGTGTGTGTGTGTGTGTGTGTGTGTGAGAGAGAGAGAGAGATTTGTTGTTGTTAAGTGCCATCGAGTCACTTGCAACTCATAGCGATTCTATGTAAAACAGCCCTAAACCCTGCTCTATCCGCTGTCAATCTTATTGTCTCTGACACACCTATCCCCATTACCCAAGTGACCTAATCAATCCATCTCATCGAGGGTCTTCCTCTCTTGCGCTGTCCCTCCACCCTCACAATCATGATGTCCCTCTACAAGGACTAATCCAGCCTTGCAATATGTCTAAACTATATCAGACAAAGTTTCAGAGTCCTTGCCTCCAAGGAGCAACCTGGTTTCACCCTCTCCAGGATGAACTTGTTTGTTCTCCTAACAGTTCATCATATATTTAATGTTCTTCTCCAACACTACAGCTCAAAGACATCAACTCTCCTATCATCCCTAGTCATTGTCCAGTTCTCTGATGTATAGCAAGTAATGGAAAAGACAATGTCTGTATCAGTTGCACCTTGGTCTCCAGGCTGACATCGTTGTTCTTCGTACTTTAGAGAGGTCTCTGACAGTAGACTTTCCCAATGTAATTCTTCTTTTAATTTCCTGGCTGCTGATACCCAGAGAGTTGATTGTAGAGCCAAGCAAACTGAAACTGTCAACAAACTCAATCTCTTCATCATCTATTATGATACTGTCAATTGGCCCAGTGGTGAGAATTTTGTTTTCTTGGTGTTGAGCTTCAATCCATATTGAAGGCTACAGTCCTTGACATTCTGCAGCAAGTGCTTCAGGTCCTCCTCAGTTTCAGTAAGCAGGATTGTGTCATCTGCATAACACAGATTCTTGATGAGTGGTCCTCCAATCCTGATGCTATATTTCTCATTGAACCCAGCCTCCTGGAATCTGTTCTGCATACATATTGAAAAGATATGGAGGTAGGACACATCCTTGATGCACACCTTTCCCAATTTTGTACCATACAGTGTTTCCTTGCTCTGTTTTGATGACTGCCTCCTGGTCCAAGTATAGTTTTCACGTAAGCATAATCAAGTGTTCTGGGATTCCTATTCTTCTCAGAGTCAGCCACAGTTTGCTGTTATCAACACAGTCAAATGACTTTACATAGTCAATGAAGAGAGATAGCTTATTATTTATTTTAGATATGTTCTTGCCCTAAACAAAAAAAGTTTCAAAAGATTATAGTAATAATCTATACACCAATATTATAGAAATAAAATGCAAACATTTGTATGTAGATTACTGATATTCTGTGAAAATTTCTCAATAGCATTTTGTCTTACCTACTAGATTTTCTTCTTGTTCCTTGTGTTTTCAAAAGGTTAACTAGTCAACAAAGCATCGCCTGATACTTTGACATTTTTCTCTCAATTAAAACATTTGGTTTTCCCCACAATTTGGGTAAAACCAAATGCCAAGCTCTTCAAGTTGATAGAATAGCAAACATTTTTCTTGTCAGTGAAGATTTTGAGTAAATATTTCAAAGACATTGAGATTGATGCTGTATGTTAAGTCTCTTGCAGACTCAGAGGAGGCACACACATAATCAGATTCAGTTAGCTGACATGGTCTTTCTTGATATTTCATTTCATATTTTAATCAAAATATAGTCTAACTAATCAAGTTTATTTTTATTTTTTCCTGTGTTTCAGTTCTATTAATATCTGTAACCTCTTGGACAATATTTCTTTCTTTTCTCAAAAAAAAATTTCCCTCAAGCATTTATGTAATTTCTTGGTTTGATTAAAGACAGCTCTTAGCTTTGCTTTTTTTTTTTTTAATTTTAGAAAGAAGCTTTAATGAGGGCTGTCTGTTTTGTTTTTCCTCATTTGATAGACAAGTCATATTGGAGTCTGATCTCATAACTGTCTTAGGAATTAGGGAACAGCACTAGCATATTGAAAAGTGCATTTCAGAGGCAGTGAGCTCTGCTGTATACATAATGAATTACATGCATTTCCCAGAATTAACTACTGCCATTTCTAATTAGTTCTTCAAACAGCTCTCAGAGACTATTCATGAAAACATCAGATGGAGGATGTACATTCTCATTTTTGCAGTGTTTGTCATTTTGAAGGGAGTTTTTGTGGCCTAGTAATAGGGAGATGTACTGCCAGCCAAAAGGTAGGCTGTTCAAATCCACCAGCCACTTTGGGGGAGAAAGATTGGCACTCTCTCCCATGTGATTTACAGCCTCTGAAAACCTAATGGGAGAAAAGCTATGACTTGGTTGCAAATGGACGGCAATGAGTTTTTGTATCTTAACATGTTTTGATTATACTCAAATTAAAAATTATGTATTTTCTTTTACAAACCCTGCCCCAGGTCCACTCCACCATGTAGCCATTGCTCTAGACTCCTGT
>NW_006400068.1:1386635-1395221 GCF_000299155.1 Elephantulus edwardii
AAAAAGAAAAAAATTATGTATTTTAGTTTTGTTTTATTAACAGAAATATAAAGTAAATATTGTACCATATTAGTAATCTGCAAGGAGTCTCAGTGGCATAAGTTAAGTTCTGGATTGCTCATTTCAAATCTACCATTGGATACTTGGGAGAAAAATCTCTCCTAAAGATTTACAGGCCTTAGACACTTAATGGGGCATCTCCATAAACCAGGACTGACAGCATAGAAATGGGTTTGGGTTTAGCTATTGATAAAGACTCTCAGAGGCTTTGGAGTGAAAATGTTACTGTGATATTTAAACATTAGTTGTGCCCAGCAGACACAGATGTGGATTAATTGTATACTTTAGAACCAGAGAGAATGGAAGTATTCCACTACAAATAAGGTAAGTATTCCTTTTGTTTGGTGTGTTTGTGGATGTGTAGACACAACAGTTTGAGCTCTCCACCTGATTTCTGACACTTAATTAGATAAATTCAAGGAAGGTATAAGTGGAAACATTTACAAATTGTTTTTTACACGTTCCCTGGTTTCCTGCCATTTTCTAGAATATTACAGTTGTCCCTGATACATTTGCAAATTTTAGAGGAAACACCCGTTTCTACTTATTTTCAAGGTCAGCAGTAAGGTTATGTTTTTCTAATGATGCCTGGAGTGAAGGTAGACGTAGGGGGAAACAAAATGGCAGAGACTTCATTTCAGCGAACTCAGCGTTCAAAGCCCCAGGATTGACAGTCTCATCAGTCAGCCCTATGGGAAAGCTCTCCATCAGCCTTCTAGTCACATGTGGTCTTCAGCCAAAATAGCTGGACAGGGCTGTGCCAAATTCATATTCCAGCAAAGCTTATGGGTTTTTTCCCCCCATATCAGTACCGACAACCATGAAAATTACTATCAAATTAGCAAGAGAAATAAGTCCAGTAATTGCTAATCTCGGAGGCTTTTCCTGCCAGGTTATGGGTATTTTTTATGGATGAATTGCAAGCTGGTGATTTCATTTTCTTGAGTTTTAATTGCTTCCTCTGAAATACCTAATGAGTTCTCTTTCCACTGGAAATGCCTCAATGTGAAAACTAAGAATGGTTTCTAAAAAAAAAAAAAAAAAGAATGGTTTCTTCATGAAGGCTGCATAGTGCAGTGACCTGGGGGGAGGGATTGTAAAACAATGGGGGAAGTTTTCTTTTACTTTTCAAGGAGAAGAGTGTACTGGGGAATGGAGGGGTGGGCAGGGAGAAAAGTGTGACAATGAATGAGTGGAAATCCAAAATCTCTGCAAATTTTCATTAAAATTAATTAAAAAAAAATTTAAAAAAACCCTTCACTCCTGTTACAGACAGGAGAGGATCTTTCCTTCTGCCTTCCTCCTGCAGTTTCCTGGATTTCTCTGTGGCACAGCAACGGGAGACTCCCTGGGTTCAGTCACCTTCTTCTCATTCAATGGCATTCAGAGACTCTGCCTACTTTCCTCACTAAATGCAACCATTCAGATCACTTGACAAACACTAGAAGCAGCACAGGATTTTATTCTCTTTGTGATTCCCACCTCACTACTCCCACTACCCACCACCTACGTCAAAGCATTCCTCTGAGGATTAAAGGAATAAATGCAGAATAGAATAAAGACAGTTCCTGATCCTCCTTACTTCCCTAATAAGCCCATTATCATGAGTAAGATTTTTTTTTTCTGGGGGGGAGAAGTTTTATCTATACTACTACTACTACTACTACTACTACTACTACTACTACTACTACTACTACTGTTTTTGTTGGTACCATCAAATCAGAAACAACTCATAGCTGACCTTCTAGTGTGTTTTCAGAGGCAATACATCAATGGGAGGAGACCGTCCACCTTCCTCCTGTGGAGCTGCTGGTGGATTTGAATTGCCTGCCTTTGGGTCAACAACATAGCTCCTTACCGCTAGGCATGCTTTCAAAGTGAGCAATCAGACACTTTGTCTTTTGATAGTTTGATTGCTATTCTGATTGGGGGGGAATAGAAAATAACTAATATAAAGACTTTGCAGGATTTCAAGTTCTGTCAGTAGTCCTCACTCCATTTCCCCCTCACATTTTTCTTTCTAAAAGTGGTACTCATGAAAATGCCCTAATTCCCTGATCTCTCTCAGGAGAGGGGTATCCCAGGACTTTTTATCAAAGCAAAATATCTGTGCCATCTATGGCAAAGAAGTACTTCTTTTTTTTTCAATTTAAATGAAAGTTTACAGAGATTTAGGATTTCCAGTCATTCATTGTTGCACTTTTCTCCCTACTCCCACCCCAATTCACTCCTCTCCCTGAAAAGAAAAAGAAAAACTCTTTCATTGTTATGCAATCCCTCCCCACAAGTCCACTCCACTATGCAGCCTTCACTCTGGAACTTTGTAATGACAAGAATACCCATTCATATGCCTTCTATTTTTAAATTTTTTTATGTTTTTATTTCTTTTTTTTTAAAATTTGTGTGTGTACCATCAAATCAGATCTCACTGGTACAGGAGATTGTCCCTCATTCTTCAGCAGAGTATCTGGTGGATTTGAACTGCACACCTGTGGGATTGCAGTGCAGCTTCTTGCCTCTAGGCCACCTGAGCTCGCCTCACCTCATATATGCCTTTTAAAAAGTTCTCTCCCTCAGCTGTTTCAATGTTTCTTCATTCCCCCGCCCCCCACAAAGGAGTATTTCTTATGCATGTGAAAGCTGGACAAGAAATAAGGATGATAGAAGAAAAACTGATACCTTTGAATTGTCTTGTTGGAGTGGGGTGTTTGGAATAAATATTCCATAGACTTTCAAAGAATAAAGTTTGTCTTAGAGGAGGTGCTTCCTTCAAGGCAAGGATGATGAAACATCCTCATATACATTGGGCATGTTGTCAAGAGGGGCCAGTTTTTAGGAAAAAAGCATCATGCTAATAAAGGTGAAGTGAAAGAAAGCAAGATCTTCAACAAGATGTATTTACACTATGACTAGTGATGGGCTTGAGTGTTTCAGGGATGGTGAGAATGGCCCATGATAGGGCAAGGTTCAGATCCATTGTTCATAGGAGTCATAGTTGACTTGATGGTTCTTAGCATCAACAACATCTTTGTAAATTGTTTCACACAATATTCTCTTTTGTCCATGTTGAGTGAGCTGTCATTTTCTGCTGGAATAAATACTGATACCTGGTTCTATAATAGAGAGCTCTGGTAGCCTAGTGGTAAGCAGCTGCTCTGCAATCCCAAAGGCACAGAATTCAAGTCCCCTATCTCACTGCTATGTGAGAGGAAGATGAGCAACCTCCTCTCATGTGATTTACTGCCTCTGAAAACCCTCTAGAGGATCAGATTCTAACTCGAGAGCACACAATAACAGCTCTGTAATAGATAATATCACTCTTTAATCTTTATTAAAGTACAAATTCATTCTTCTCTATTGTTGATGTAAGAAAATTGATGGTAATTCCTAGACTACCACAACTTTAACAGTTGGTAGGAGAGTTTTGTTTAGAAGAAAAGAAGACTTGATCCTGACATACATAACATCCTGACATTTTGTCACTTTGTTACCTAAAGAAAAATAGAAATCTTTTGGTGCCTTCCTAGGCCCTGAAAAAGAAGAGGGCAGTAAAATGGATAAAAGACACAAGCCTATTTCTAAGGAATACAAAGAGCAGGAAAAAATGGAGTTTTGAGTTTTGAATGGAGTTTTACCTTGAGGAAGAAAATACTAAAAATGAAAAAAAAATTACTATTTGGAAGAATATTCACATATTCTGAATATATATATGTTCAACATTATTTTAAGGAATTTACCTACTTGCTTAATCTGATGTGATAGGTATTTAGTGCTAACCTCTGAAGCTAAGTCATTTATCCAAGGTCATGAAACTGGCATGTGGTGGAGCAGACAGGGACGGCACCTAATTGGCCTTTGCTTCTCTAGTGCTTAGCAGTGGTTGATGAAATCTCTGCTATGTCACTATATTGTTAAAACTGTAGCCTCGAACGAAAACAAGATTGAAAGTCACAGAAAAGGAATAGATAATTTTTGTTTAAGTGTCAATGATAATCCAAGCAGAAAACAGTGTATGTCACCTAAGTTCAAGTCTTTAATAGCATCTGAACCTGGAGCAAAATGCTTTATCTCCTCATGCTTGAGTTTCTTCCTCTGTAAAAGAGTGATAGTGAACAGTGTCTTCCTCACAGGGCTGTGGCAAGGATTAAATGAAATAAACACTTGTTGAATGGCTGGCATGTAATAAGTACTCAATCATTGCAAGCTGTAAAATACTTTTCTTAATCAGATGGCAATTGCCAAGGAAGGGGAAGTGGTATGAGAATGAGCCTATTCTACTTAACAAAGAACAAGGGTCTAGAAGAGAATGCTTGTGCCAAAGAGAGCAAGCCCGTTAAACACTCTAGTGGAAAGCATTCACACTAGTGGAAAACATTGAGTGCTCCAAAGGAACTCTGGAATCACAAGAAAGGACTGCATGTAACAGGAAAAGATAGTCATTAAAACTTAATCTCAAAATATAACCACTTGACTAGTTAAAAGAATAAAAAGAACTTGATAAGTACTTCTTTATTTACTAAAATGTCACTCTCAAGTAACATAGTCAACTCTCGTGACAGTCTGTAGAGAGCTGTATTGTTAAACCAAAGGCCACTCCTCTCTGGAGGTTCAAATCCACCAGGAGCTTGGTCTGAGAAAGAAGACAGTGCCTTAGTATGTGATAAATGGCCTTCCAATTCGATGGCAAAGCGTTTTAATCTAGTATCATTTACAAGTAGAGAAAAGAACAAATGACTGGTCTGGAATATTCAGGAAGAAGTTTTGAACTTGTGTTCTGTGTTTTCTATTCTGTGTGTTGTTTTAATTTGTCTTGTTATTGAGGATAAGAATTGAGGGGGCAAGGAGAAAGGATGGGAAAAAAACTTGAGATGCTCTGTCTACCACAAATTAACAATTGATCCTTTTGGTTTTGTTTCTTGATACAAGGATATTACATCTGTGAATAACTTTGAGATTTCAAATTTGGACTTTTCTCTAATCCCCAAGAAGAATTAATTAGATCCATTGGCAATCCTGCAGCTTACATAAAAATCAAGGCATAATACTGCTATGGTTTAGTTCCTTTTCCATCTTCAAAGGTGAATTGTTCCAGTATGTCCTGGAGATGTGTTGTAACTTGTGTTTCCAAAATGTAATACCATACAATGATTTATAGACCACTGATGCTTAGCCAATTAATTTATTCACTTCACTTCAGTTTCCCTTTTATGTTAAATTAAGATGAAAGATACCTAAGTTGGCTACTTAATCACTGTTTTTAAAAGAGGATGAAAAAATTCAAGTTAGCTTAAAGCATAGGGTTGATGTAGCATACAACCTGGTAGGTTAGGAAACTGACAGACTAGATAAGAAGTGTAAAGCATTTTTTTTTTACATTTTTCCTTAAAAATAGTAGGAGAAAAAGTCTTCTTCAGTAAAATGAAAAGATTTGATATGTGTATGCTTTCTTGCATTTCTGGTATTTATTAAATTTGTAGGTATTTGAAAAGTATCTTCCACCCCATCCCCCTCCCCAGAGTTCATAATGTTTATATAATGAGAGCATTGGAACAATAAGAAAAGAGAATGGCTAATTCACATACCAAAAATCTTGCCAATCCAATTTAAACACTATTCTTATGCTTCCTGTTAATAGAGCTTTGTATTCCACTTTGGTGATTTTTTTAAAGCAACATATAGGTTTTTATATTTCCACTAAGCCCTTTGCAATTATTTTTCTCACTAAAGAGAAAACAAAATTTTCCCTCTAGTCTTTCCCTGGATTCTTCCTCACAGATTTATTTCCCAGCAACAATTACCCATCTTGCTTCTAACAAACATGGTAGCATATTTTCCCTACTTCAAAAGCAAAATGAATATTCTACCAGAAGGAAGTGTATTGATTAACCTGAAGTAAAAGAATTCTCTTTCTACACTGTAACTGAATGTAATTTCATCATATTCCAGTCAGGCTTGATGAATCTTCAGGATGATAATTTCATTGAATCTGAGAATAGAATCATTAAAGCTACAGAGAAACAGAAGTGTTTCCTTTTTGGAAAGTCTGTCCACTGTCAAAGGATGACAAGTGACAGATCCACCCAGTTTGATCTTCACTTACAAAGCACTCCACTGAGTGTGCCAGTTGGTCAAAAAACTGACCAAATGTCATGTCACACGTCAAGAACTAAAGGTGACTTAATAATTTTGTTGTTGTTGTTATTTATCATTATATCAGTCCAACTCATGGCAACCACAGAACAAAATATTGCTCAATAGTTTTGAACCATTTTCATGACTGTTAGTGTCTCTGACTTCAAAAAAATAACCTGCAAGTTATAATTTAACAAACACCTACCCGGTGCTAGATTTAATTTGGATAATTTTATATGCATTATCTAACTGAATCTTACAAACAACTCTCTGAAATGTGTAAAGTAATTCTAACATTTCCATCCTATAAACCAGGAAACTGGAGTTTATCAAACTCATGCTTGGAAGGGGAAAAAAACTCAAAACAAACAAACAAAAATCCCTCTAAAATTTTTATCTTTTCAGATCTTTATGACTGGGTAGCTAAATAACCAAATCTAACTGCCTTGTGTAATAGTCATTTGCTTAACTTTATAGGTTTAGTCATAAAGATAAATTTGAATCTTAATCTAATAGCCAGACATTTTCTTAGTTCTTTATAGCTTTTTGTATTAATTTTTAGACTTGTAGCAACTTGTCTGCACCAGATCTCAGATTCTATGTATAGGAAAGGATCTTTTCCCATATTCTCTTAGCTAAATTCCCCCTTGACCTTCATTGATCCAAAGTAGAAGAGATGTCCTTTCTTGAATCAATTGATTAAGGGGACGAAATTGTTATGATTTATGAACTAATCAGGGTCACTCTTGCTGGAAACAAACTTCAGGTGACAGGAGTAATGCAAACCAAAGGAAAGTGGGGTTCTTTGGGTGACAAAGAACTGGAGGTACCACAAAGTGGACAAAAGCAGTGAACTCCATGGATCTACTTGCTGTCAGTCTAAACACATCATCAACTTAATTATACTATCCTTCTAGAGATACTTTTCTTCCATATGTTTTATTTGGAAAGTAAATCAGGTTTTTTAAAAGCCAGAAGGACTGTATTTAATGATTATTTTTACTTATTTTAAAATAAAATGGTATTTTAGTAACAATTCCTTGTTGTTGTTATGTGTCATCTAGTCGCTTGCGACTCATAGCGGCCCGATGTACAACATCCTTAAACTCTGCTCTTTCCTGTGCTAATCGCACTGTCTCCAATACACCCATTCCGATTACCTCAGTCACTGAATCAATCCACCTCATAGGAGGCCTTCCCCTTCAGGTTTAATTACTATTATGTATAAGGCAAATGTAAGATTGTGAACATTTATGTTAGAAAAAAATAAGTCTATGAAACTAGAAATTAATAAAACGGACAAATCCCAGGCTAATCTAACAAAGAAAATAAGGATACAGTAATAGTAATAAGAAATGTAGTGAGTATTATTACAACAAAATAAAGTGCAATAAAAGGAAAATAAGAGAATACTATGAAGAACTTGAAGAATTATAAAACAATTGAAAACATGGATAAAATGGATCAATTTTTAAAAACTCACTGCTTACCAAACTAACAGACAGAGGCAGAACATTTGCATAGACTAATCACAAAATAATAAGCTGAATAGGTCATAAAAACTCTCTGAACCAAAAATGTCCCTGCCCAGACTTGTTCAGTGGAAGGTCTACCAACCATTCAGAGAAGAGCTGACACCAACTATTTCAGAGTAAAGAAAAAGAATATTCCCAAACTCATTTTATGACGTAAGCAATTGTGAATAGCAATACGATTTGATCCAGTAATTTTACTATTAGGTATCCTCAAGAAATAACAACTGTCATACAAAAAATATATGCATAACCATGCTCATTCCACATTACTTACAACAGAAAAGAGATGGGAACAAACCTAAGAATACAACAAAAGATAGATAAAGAAACTATGGTACAGAATAGAGTACAATGTAAAACTGAAAACAATACAGAATTTATGAAACATTATCATACAGATGTATCCACTGGACATTATGTTAAGTGAAATAAATCAGTCACAAAAAAACTATTATGGTATACGATTACTATTATGAAAAGAGGGACAATGCAGGAGGGGAAGACCCTCTATGAGGTGGATTGATTCAGTGGCTGGGGTAATTGGGATGGGAGTGTCAGAGACAGTGCGATTGGCACAGGACAGAGCGGAGTTTATGGCTGTTGTACATAGGGTCGCTATGAGTCGCAAAGGACTCAACGGCACATAACAACAACAACAAGGAAAAGTTTACACACAGATTCATCCTGGATGTTTACCAGAGATGGGAAAGGAGGGAGAAAGTAAAAATTAGTAAATGGGATTAAGGGAAAAGGAAATCTATAGTATATTGATCTGGCACTGATTAATTACATTAATCAATTGTAATTGTGTTATAAAATGATATAACAACAAAATGAAAAACAGATATAATTTGTAAAT
>NW_006400068.1:1395321-1415241 GCF_000299155.1 Elephantulus edwardii
CAAATATAAGCCATTATAAAAAAAGGAAAAATAGGTTCTATTTATTATTATTAAGCTACTTAAAGATAAGTTTGTTATATCACATATATCCTATACATACTAAATAGAATCATGTGAACAGGTAATTACAATAGAACCTGTAAAAGTTGTATTTTTCCAGGTCCTGAGGGTTTCCTGCTTTTAACAGATGTGGTTTACCACTTTTCAATCACTCATTAAATATTTGCCTTAGAGTGGGTTGTAGGTTCTGACCGGTACTGATCTTATAAGACAGAGTCAACTGTCCCAAAAGGTTTTCCAGAATGTTACTCTTCATGGAAGATGATAGCCACATCGTTCTTCTGTAGCTCTGCTGACCTTTTAGTCAACAGCCTTGTGCCTAAACACACTACTACAGGGCTTAGGGGTTTGGTTGTGTTTTTTTCCTTATTCAGTGAAAAATATTTGAGTTATATTTTTCAGACAGGTTTCTGCATTACATAGGTTTTAGTTTAAACAGAAATTACTGGATAATAAATGTGATCATAGTGCAATTGTGGTAAGTCTGAAGGATAGCCGTAGCAAATGAAATAATTGATATTCTGTGGAATTTCAACATAAAATTTAGTATAAGTTCATGAGCTTAATATAGCAACCAAGAGGAAAGCAAACAAACTTAAAAAAGAACTTTGAAGAAAACTGTTATGTTTGGGAAATCACAAAATATTGTTGATAGTGCAAAAGACTTATTTTGCCTAGACAATTTTTATCAGTTATTCAATCAAAAATCTATCTAGAGTCTGTTATGACGGAGCTACATATGATTAAACCAGTTAGCCTTAAATAAAGCAGATTATTTTCCATAATGTGGTGGACCTCATCCAATAAATTGGAGGGCTTAAGAACAAAAAAGACTCAGGACTATAAGCACACACCTTGCTAGAACTCCTACATTCTCTTCACTGTGTAGATTTGGGAGCATAATACTATAGAAATCTATGACCTTTAACTTACCTAAAAATGTTGGAGTTTTTAATCCCTTGCTTAAATGATCTCATTCATCATTCATACACACACACACACACACACACACACACACACATCCTCTTGCCACTCCTTCCCCTTTGTTTACACCTGTTTTTCTGCCATATTCATCAACAGAACTCCAACTTCCTCTCAATGTGTCCCCTTTGTTGCTGTTGTTGTTAAGTGCCATTGAAAGTGTCCCTAGTAATATATTATTATCTATGAATCTAAACCTAATCCTGTTTGCAAATCTCAGTTTATATTTTCTGTGAAATCTTATTAATGCTTACAAAAAGAGTATCTATTTCCCAAAACTATATGTAGAAAGTAAAGCACAAAAAGCTTCATGATCACTCAGATTTCTAAAATGTGTTTATACTTATAAAATAGCTTGGGACTGCATTAACATACTTGTTGTAATGTGCAGTTGAGTCACTTGTGACTCACAGTGACCCTATGTACAACAGCTCTGAATCCTGCTCTATCATGTGCCAATCTTATTGTCTATGACACACCTAATCTCATTACCCCCGTCATTGAATCAATCCATCTCATTGAGGGTCTTCCTCTCTTGCACTGTCCCTCCATCTTCCCAAGCATGACATCTCTCTCCAAGGACTGGTTCTTCCTTGCAATCCAAAGTATGTCAGACCAAGCTTCAGAATCCTTGCCTCCAAGGAAGAATCTGATTCCACACTTTCCAGGACAAACCTGTTCTTCTAGGAGTCCATGGTATATTCAGTACTCTTCTCCAGCATGACAGCTCAAAGGCATCAATTCTCCTAACATCCCTAGTCATTGTCCAACTTTCTGACACATAGCAAGTAACTGTAAATACTATGCCTCAATCAGACGCACCTGAATCAATAGACTGACATCATTGCTTCTCAGTACTCTAGGGAGGTCCCTGACAGCTGACTTTCGCAATGCAATTCATCTTTTTATTTCCTAGTTGCTGGAGTGATTGAATTTACTAAACACTACATTGTGCTAATTAGAGTAAGATGAATTTTGCCACAAAAATGTTTTTATCATAATTTATTTCTAAGGATTAGTCTGAAAAGTAAAAATTTTCTGGAACTTACAAAAATTTTAGTCCTGTTAATGATTTGCTATGTATAAGAATTGTTATACATCATTTGAAACAATCCGACAAAAACAACAAAAAGTACAAAACTTTGTGCCATTGAGTAATTCTTATTCCTAGTAATTGTCCAGTGGGTTTCCAAATTTATAAATCTTAAAGGGAGGATAATATTCATCTGTCTTGCACAGAGCAACTAATGGATTCTAACCACTGACCCTGAGGCTAGCAGCTCAATACAATACCTATTATACCTCCAAGGCTAATGAAACATGTCTCTTTTTATCCATTAATAATAATAATAATAATAATATTTTCAATTTTGTATAAATCAAGTTATCCCTGGATATATAAATAGAGTCACAATCATAGGATACAAAAGATGCTTTTTATGGGTCTGTGGTCAACTTAATTAATAATAAAGTCCTAGATAACACTTAAAAAAATCACTCTATCTTTTCTGTGATAACAATCTCCACATTGTGTCTGAGTATTCACAAACAAATCTGAGTACTAATTGCAATTGTAAATGTATTTTGTGTTCGTCATGTCTCATCTCACTTTTGTCCCAGAATTTTCTGCTGGCAACCACTTTGTCCACAGGACATGAGATCCTTGGCTAGTTCCAGAAGTCTGTATGTCTTGTTGAGCATCATTGCTATTCCCAGCCTCGAACCTCAACACACCTTAAAACATTTGTTATTCCTCACAGATATAAGAAAGAATGAATTTCTTCCTCACTTCTGCTCCACTTTGCTTTGGTGACGCTGATAATTCTACAGGATCTTACAGTTAAAGAACCTATAAGCGACATTTCTTTCCACTAGATTAAATTACAGTCTATGATGTATGGATGGAAATCTAGCTCCTGAAAAAAGCCAAGCACTTTTCTACACTTCTTTTCTTCCCAGGTGTCCAATTTCTCATGCAAATATTTGTGTCAATGAATTACTAAACATTTTCCCTACAATTGTCAACCCTACTTTGATCCAATATAGACTCACTTAACAGTCTATTTCCTCTAAGAATACTATTATTATTTTTAATAAAGTGATTGTCCAGTTTACATATCCCAGAATGTTGTTAACAAATATATTGGTTAGAATATTTGTTTAAAATTTATCTTGCTATTTCTACCAGGATGTAACAAGAACACTAATTACAAGAGAACTATTGAACTATTTAATTCAAGACACAAAGGAGCCTATTATTAAATTGATATAACTTGTATAAATCAATCAAATTGGAATCATTCTCACTTGAAACTTGTATCTTTATACTGGCATGTTTCCAAAAACTTATAGAGTGAGTCTAATTAATTATGTTTTACTGTCATGAGTGAAGTCAATACAGGTCTCAAACACTTTTTTTTAAGAAAATATCAATGTTTTCTTACTGTGTGTTATAACTTACCATCATGAAAATTAGAATTAATTTTAGATTTTAGTTTTACTTATTGAGGTCAGACTTCACTAGATTTTTCTCAACAATCATTTTTTCCTCTCATAGCTAGTTTAGTAATCAGTCAAGCTCAGTTTACCAGTTATCCAAAAGTAATACAACAGAAATACAAATGAATCTTAACAAACAAGAACTAAGGGAGATTTTGTGGCCTGTGGATAGGGAGTTGTGCTCCTAACTCAAAGTGGGCTGGTGCAAATTCACAAACTGTTCCTTGGAAGACATATGGGCAGTGTCCTCCTGTGCCGCTTAGAATGTCTGACAACCTCTGGAGGGTTAGTTATATCTTCTCCCAGTCATGTTCTCCCAGAGGTTAGTGAGATTGAAAGATTGGTTGGTTGGTTGGTTGGTTGGTTGGTTGGTTGGTTGGTTGGTTTCAACAAGTTGTTCTGTACCAGAACCAACTCACAGATGATCTTCCAGAGAGTTTTTAGAGCCAGTTAATTGCACAGGAGGAAACTGTCCATTTTTCTCCCACAAGCTGGCTGGTAGATTCACACCATCTGCCTTTGGGCTGGCACAGTAGCTTCCTACCACTAAGTCACCAGAACTATAAAAAATTGCTCAAAACTTCAAAGCCAAGCTCACTGTGTCAAGTCAGAACTGACTCAATTAAATCTCTTTTGGTTTTGAAGATGTAAACTGCGTGGGAGGTTTTTACCCATTTTTCTCCACATTAATGTAACACCTGTACTGGCCTGTGGTCTAGAAACCGAACATTTTACATCAAATAGCTTTCTAAAAATTAAACCTTTAACAAATAAACCAGACAAATCTTATTAAGTTTACCTCATTAACTTGCTTTTTGTCCAGATGAAACACTTGACCAGAACTTGTAGAGGCAATTTCCTCATAGACTTTATATCCAATGTGCCTCCTGTCATCACAATCTCCAGTGAGCACAAATACCACCTAAACATATAAAAGTGAGACAGTTTAAAGGGTTTCCAGAAAATAGTCAATATATCTTTATATCATATATAGTACTAGATACTTGGTATAGATATATTTGTGTTATTATTGCTAGGTATTGTCAAGTCAGTTCAAACTCACAGCAACACAATGTACCATAAAATGAAATGCTGTTCAGTTATACCATTATCATAATTGTTGCTAATGTACAGTTAAAACAATGAAAGACTCTTTTTAAAGAGAAAAGCAAACAGGGAGGACAGTAGAGAGGAAAATGGTAATCTAAGTTTTTCATAAACTTTTGTTAAAATATCAATTTTTAAAAAAGAATACAAAAAAGAGTTAGAGTTCATAAATAAAAATACTGACTTTACAGTATGGTTAACACTGAACATATATAGAAACATGATTATTTATATTTCAAAAGTGTAGCTATAAAACGCAAACAAAACTGACTTTGTTAGGTTGCATGATGGCTTCAATTTCTTATCTGCCAAGCATTTTTTCGAGTGATTTTTAGTTCCTCTCATTAAAGTGGCAAGTATAATTTTTTTATGACTGTGACTTGCTTTGGCCAGTAGTATGAGGAAAAAGAGTCACTCTACCAGTTCCAAGACTAGGTTCAAAAGGCTTTGTGTATTTAAGCTTTGATTGAGATATTCTTGCCAAGACCATAAGAAAAAGACCATAAAGAAAGAACATGCCTCATCTAGACTTCTAGTCTCAGAAGGAGTCTGAAAACATATATAAAGCAGAACCAAGTCACTTCAGAGTCTAGCCCCTAAACACTCTCAGGCAAACAAACAAACAATATATAGCCTAGCTATATCAGTGGAATCTATAGAAATGTGAGAAACACCAAGTTATTTTTTTTAAGCCAGAGAGTGCAGGTATAGTTTGTCAGGAAGCAGGGTTTACACATAACAATGGGTAACTCTGACTCAATTAGATACCATATAGAAGTTGATATTCGAAATACAAGTCTATTTTGTTAGACCTCAGTCATAAGGAGAAGATATAAATAAGCAGCTAATTAACCTCCAATCATTTAATCTTTTATTAATAAGGAAAACATTCATTACTCAAAAGAGGTGTAGATTACATGAGAATTTGAAATTCTGTCCATCATTTCGCTTTCATTTGGGACCCTTCTGTGGAATATTTGTTCTAATTTTTTTTGTCGTTTTTGTATTCAGTAACAATAGCAGGGAACTATTCAACTCTGGTCATATGGCAAAAGTGGCAGTTGTTAACAGAGGCATTTAGTAACACATTCCTTTTTCTTTTTCTGTAGCTCCAAGCTAGCAGAAACCAATTCTTTTGCCTTTAATAACTCTCAAGCTTTTAAGACATTACCCAATGAACTAGGAAATAGAACAGAAGTAGTAAACATATTGCGGTTGTGGTTGTTAGGTACAGTTAAGTCAAGTGACCTATGAACAATATATTCCACTCTTAGAAACATGCCCAAAGTATGTGAGGCAAAACTACCATCTTTGCCTCCAAAGAACACTCTGGGGCTGCACTTTCCCCAAGATACTTGTTTTTTTGGCAGTCCATGAGATATTTAGTTGTGAAAACCACAGCTGTGACACCCCAGCTCAAAGTCATCAATTCTTGTCTCATCATTATTCATTGTATATCTCTCACACGCATAGCTAGTGCTTGAAAAATCTATGGCCTATATCAGGTGCACCTTAGTCCTTAAACTGGCATCATTTCTCCTCAATAATTTGGAGAGTTCCCTGACTCCAGGCTTTCCCACTGTAATATGTCTCCTGATCTCCTGACTGCTGGTGTCAAGTATGTTAATTATGGAATCAAGTAAATAAATATATTAATCATTTCAATCTTTTCCACACCTATTATGATGCTGCCTATTAGTCAAGTGGTAAAAATTTTTGCTTTCTTGATGTTGAAATGCTGAATACTGAATTCTTTGCTATTCTGCAACAAGTGCTTCAAATTCTCTTCACTTTCAGCAAGCATAGCTGTGTCATTTGCATAACTCAGGTTACTAATAAACCTTATTCTGATTCTGATGTCACGTTCTTCTTCATAGAGTCCAGTTTTTTAAATAATTTTCTTAGCACACATATTGACTAGGTATGAAAAGTAGATGAAACCCTGACACCATTCTTAATTTTAAACCATGTAGTGTTTCCTTGCTCTGTTTACACAACAGCCTCTTGTTCTAAATATTGGTTTCGTATACACAAAATTAGGTGTCGTGGGATTCTAATTCTTTTCAATGTTAGCCATAATTTGTGACTCACATAGCCAAATGTCTTTGCATAGTCAATAAAGTATACATAGATATTTTTCTGGGATTCTTTGCTTTCTGCCAGGATCCATCTGCCATCAGCAATGATATCCCTGGTATCATAATCTCTTCTCAATCCTACTTGAACATCTGGTATTTCATTGTCTCTGTACTGCTCTAGCCATATTTGTATGATCTTCAGCAGTTCTTTGCTTGTATATGATAATAATAACAACATTTGATAGTTTCCACATTCTGTTGTAACACCTTTCTTGGAAATGGGAAAAAATATGGAACTCCTCCAGTCAGTTGGCCAGGCAGCTGTCCTTCAAATTTACTGGCATAGACTGGTGAACACTTGCAGAGTTGCATCTGTTAGCTGAAACGTCAGTTGGTATCCAGTCGATTTCTGGGGTCTTGGTTTTTTTTTTTTGTCAATACCTTCAATGCAATTCTAACTTCTTCCTTCATTACCACTGACTTTTGTTCTTATGGTATTTCCTGGAATTTTTCTGTATCAATTATTTAGGTACAGTGACTCTGCGTATTCCATCAATATTCTTTCGATGCTTCCTGGATCATTCAAGATTTTGCTCATAGCATCCTGCAATACTGCAAATGTATTTTTTTCATTATTTTAACTTGAGAAATGCCAAGCCAATTATTTCCTTTTTATACTTCAGCCAGCTCTCCACACATTCTAACACTTTGTCTTTTCAAGATGCCCTTGTTCAGCTTTTTTTTTTTTAAATGAGACGATTTCTTTAATTTTTATTGGAATCCAGGACACAACAATAAAAACACCCAAAACCACATGGAGACAGAGACTAGACGCAACTCTTTCCCTACCACCTCCCTGGCCCAGGAGTGGGGACAAAGTGGGGGTGGGACAGCTGTGGAGAGATCATGAGCCTCAGTCCAGCCCTGCAGGCTCCAAGCCTGGTGGAGGAAAGGGCAAAGTCGAGGTGGGCCCAGCCCCCAAGGAGGAGGGAACAGCTGAGGGAAGGCCCGGAACCCCACCCACACCAAAACTCCTGCAGACAGGCAGGTGTGCCCCAGAAGCAAGGGGGTAGGTCATGGACACATTCATGATTGAGAAGCAGCTGGAGAGGAGGCAGGAGATATGATTATCTGGGGAGAATCCCTGGGGGTCAGTAGGTGGGGCCTGGGAGAGCCCCATGGGCCAAACCCTGAGGCCACAGGAGATGGGACCAAGGCGGGGGTAGTGAGTGAGGTCCTGAATGAGTGGGTCAGCAGCTGGGCCCCTTTCCCCCCCTGCCTACAGCCTCTCCAATACTGCCGCTGAGGGGCCCTCCTCCAGGGAAATGGAGTAAGAAAGCAGCCCACTGCTGCTGCGGACAGTGTCAGATGGCGGAGAGCAGATGGGCCAGGCCTTGACCAGTCTGCGCCAAGGTCTGTGGTAAAGGACAGGTGGAAGACGGTGGAGACAGGGGCTCGGCCGGCTCAGATCCAAGACAGTGCTGCGAGTGTTGGGCCCCACATGAGCTAAATTGCTGGAGACCCAGCAACTCTGGTTAGAGGCAGCAGCTTCTTAAGAAATTCCATCACAGCCGCTATGACACCTGGGTAACTCTTAAACTGGACCCTGGTAAGTGTGACAACAGACCTGAGCTTTCCAGCTACCAGGGCCCCAAACCGGACAAGCACCATGGGGTCCAGCTCCCCATAGCAATGCAGGGCGGCCCGATCCTTGGCACTGCCAGGTCCTTGGCTGCCTGGGAGAAAACCTGGTGCAGAGGCAACCAACAGCTTAACGCTACAATGCCAGCCAGAGGGTGCGGGCAGGTGAGGGCGGTGTAGAGGGACAGCCTCCCAGGACAATACGATTGGCAGGAATCCCATTCTTCATCACATGCTCAGCCAAGGCCTTGATGTTCTCTGCTGCCTTCTCAATGCCAGCCTCGTCCTCTGGGGCATCTGGACTCAGTCCTGTTAGGTCAAACCAGGAGGGTATCACCATCTTCATGTTGAGGGTCACAGGGATCCGAGGTGCATGGGGACAGATGTACTTGGCGTGATGGAACCAGATGGTGGAGAGGGCATCAGCTTAGCTGTGCCCTGTGTCTCAAAGTCCAGGTAATAAAATAAGCTCAGCCGTTTCCTGCTCAGCTCCAGACACAGTGGCAGCATCGGAGAGCAGGGGCACAGACACAGTGTTACCACACATACACTAGAACTCCACAGCTGGGGGCCTGCTGCTCCTGTTCCCTGCTGACTCCAAGTAGGCTCCTCGGCTTGACCACACTCTGGGATTCCCAAACACACCGTTCAGCTTTTTTTACTTCAGTATTTCTTCCCTTTGTTTTGGTTTCTTGACATTCTAGTACAATTTTCAGAGTCCCTTATATATATATATTTTGTTTGGTTATTTTCTCCTCTGCCTTTTTTTTTCTCCTCTGCCTTTTAATGACCTTTTGCTCTGTTCATAGATGTTAGCCTAGACATCATCCCAGAACTCAAAGTTATTTTGAAAATTAGTGTTCAATATTTCAAACCTACTTTTAAGATGATGTTTCAATTCATGTGAGATATACTTAAAATCATATTTTTATTTTTAAGGACTTGTTTTCATTTTCTTCAACCTCAATTTGATCTTAAGTAATTAATTGATGGTATGCTCCACAGGCCACACCCTTCTTGGTTTTAACTGTTGATATTGAACTTCCCAATGATTCCTTCTACAAATGTAGACATTCAGATTCCTATGCACTCCCTGGGACTAAACATGATATTGCACCAATTAGGATGTTCCACAAAACCAAGATTCGCCAGACAATGCAACACCAAGCAATAAAGCTCCTAACACTATTATGGTGCTAGATGAATCACCAAAACTACATTGTCTGATGGTGATACTGAAATTTTAAACTTTAAACCAAAAATATCCCTTGAAATTTTCTAAACGTACACACACACACACACACACACACGTAAAACTGTAAGTATTCAGCATCACACTTTTAAAAACTATATGAGTTAAATTGACAATAACAACTCAAGCTATTATATAAAAACTTAAAGGCAGTGTGTTTATGTTAAGGGAGGAGGAAGAATTTAGAAAAAAAGGGTGAGAATTTGAAGGGTCATAATTTGAAAAATGTAATTGAGATAACTGAACTTTATGTGTGTTTAGAAGTTGCTGAATTGGTGTGCATTTCATTGTGCATATTATCAGCAAAATCAACAACACGGACAAAGTAAATATATTCCATAAATATTATTTGATATTTTAAAACTAAGGCTTTCATATGGTATGTAGAAATATCACATATAACTTTAATGTGTTTGAATTAAATGATACATACACAGAGAAGTGTAAACATAAGGTTTCATCACTGTAATGGTTATTTCTCCTACAGGAATCATCAAAGATAGGCAACCTCTGAATTATTTCCTCTCTCTTGCACTGTATTTTTGCAAAAAAGATTAGTTGGTGATTCATACTCACTTGTGACTGTTTCTGCTGGATGAGCTGCAGCACCTCATGGGCGAGTCTGTAGTCTTTGGACCGTGCATCAGTGAAAACGTAGATGAAAGAGCCAGGGAGAGAAATTTCCAAGGCAATTTTTATAGCTCCAATACTCATTTCTGGACAATCACCACCACCCTATTCAAAAGTAAAGAGAAAATGTAATTATTCCATTGTCAAGGAAGAGAGAATATGTTTGTTGTAACAAATTGTTCTCTTTGCTTAGTTCCTGTTTCCTATTGGATTAATCACCTTGAAGGAGAGAAGGGTGGAAAAGATGTGACGTGATCTATCTGGGAGGCTAAACTTTATGAGGAGAAATGTGGCATCAGGATTGGAGGCATCATCAACAATCTGCATTACGCAGACAACACAACCCTGCTTGCTGAAACTGAGGAAGACCTGAGGTACTTGCTGCAGAAGGTCAAGGACTGTAGACTTCAATATGGAAGAGCTCAACATCAAGAAAACAAAGATTCTCACCACCGGGCCAACTGGCAGCATCATGATAGATGGTGAAAGATTAAGATTGGGCTCCACAATCAACACTCTTGGTACCAGCAGCCAGGAAATTAAAAGACAAATTGCATTGGGAAAGTCTGCTGTCAGAGACCTCTCCAAAGTACTGAAGAGCAGTGATGTCAGCCTAGAGACTAAGGTGTGCCTTATTCTGGCCATAGTCTTTGCAATTGTGTGCTATGCATCAGAGAGCTGGACAATGACTAGGGATGCTAGAAGGAGAATTGATGCCTTTGAGCTGTGGTGCTGGAGAAGAGTAATAAATATACTGTGGACTGCTACAAGAACAAACAAGTTCATCCTGGAGAGGGTAAAGCCAGGCTGCTCCTTGCAGTCAAGGCTTCATCTGACATATTTTGTACATGTTGCAAGGAGGGACCAGTTCTTGGAGAGGGACATCATACTTGTGAGTATGGAGGGACAGAGCAAGAAAGGAAGACCCTTGATGAGATGGATTGATTCAGTAGCTGTGGTAATGGCGGTGGATGTGTCAAAGACAGTAAGATTGGCATAGGATACAGCAGGGTTCAGGGCTGTCAGACATAGGGTCACTGAGTCTCAGGTGACTCGACAGCAAGAACAACAACATAGTTAGAAAACCTGATATTTATGGAAAATTCATTCAAACTACAAAAATAGTAGCTACTTTTGCTACGGTTGTTATGTATCATTCAGTCAGAACCAACTCATAAAAGACAATCCAGTGAATACTCAAAGGCTATAAATCTTATGAGAGGAGATTGTCCATTTTTCTCCTGTAGAGCACCTGGCAGATTCAAACAAGATGGCTTAGGGTTGACAGCCCAATTCCTTACTTAGTAGGCCACCAGAACAATAGTTAAATTTGCTTAATTATAATGTCAATTCAACCCTTATTCTTATATATCAGGTACACCTGTTTAAATGTAGTTGCATGTCACTGAGGCAATTTTGAATCATAGTGACTGCATGGCAGAATAGTACTGCCTTATAGGTTTTCCTAGGCCATAGCTTCTAAAAAGCAGAGCAGTGGTACTTGACTCACACAAACTTGGGAATTTTAAGTTAGCTGCATAGCACTTAAATCACCATGGCCACAAAGCTCCTTTTTGCCCATGTGTTGATGTTTTTAGGTTTTCGTAAGATGAGTACAATGCATAGAGACCCTATGAACAACAGATCTGAACCATGTCCTATCCTGTGCAATCCTAATCATTTTTTTACCTACTTGAGGCCACTGCAGCAATCATTCTGTCAATCTATCTGTTGAGGGTCTTCTTTTCTTTCACTACCTTCTACCTTGCCAAGCATGATGTCCCTTTCCAAGGAGTAGTCTCTCCTAGCAACATGCCCAAAGTATGTGAGATGAAGTTTCATCACCCTTGCTTGCCTCCAAGGATCACTCTGGTTGCACTGCCACCTTTCCAGGAATAATGTTCTACTACAAAGAATAGTAATGTGCTCCAAGTATGTGAAATGAAGTTTTATCATCCTTGCTTACAAAGGGCACTTTCTCCAAGACATAACTGTTCGTTCTTTTGGCAGTCCATGATATAGTCAGTACTCTTCTCCAACAGCAGTGTAGAAAGATACTGATTCTTCTTCTGACATCCTATTCACTCTCAGATCCTCTCTCAGTCCAACTCTCTGATCTTCAATCTCAGCAAGCAAAGTTGTGTGATCTCCTATGTAGTCAGGTTTAAAGTCTGTGTTATCTTTGATGACTCCTCCCTCTCCTTTCACTTAGTGGTAAAAATCTTACTCATCCTTACCATTTTGATTGAATCTGTAATTTTTCATTATATGTATAGTTTCTCGCATAAAGAGCTGAATATATCAATTTCATATTTAAAATCCTTCACTATTTATATACGTGAGTATGTTACAGATAGTCAGGGTGGCATAGGATACAGTAAGGTTCCAATCACAATTTGCATTGTTGTTGTTTTTGTTATGTGCCATCGAGTCATTTGCGACTCATAGCAACCCTATGTACAACAGCCCTAAACCCTGCTCTATCCTGTGCCAACCGCACTGCCTATGACACACCCATCCCGATTACCCCAGTCACTGAATCAATCCACCTCACAGAGGGTCTTCCCCTTCTGTGCTGTCCCTCTACTCTACCCAGCATGATGTCCCTCTCTAAAGACCTGTCTCTCATTACAACATGTCCAAAGTATGTCAGACGAATCCCCAGAATCCTTGCCTCCAAGGGGCAGCCTGGTTTAACCTTCTCTAGGATGAATCTGTTTGTTTCCTTGGCAGTCCATGGTACATTCAATACTCTTCTCCTTAGGTTCAGTAATTACTTGCATTTTTTCCCCCTAGCTTTAGTAGACACTACTGGTTCTTCCAAAGTGTTCTTCCAAAGAGATTATTTTCTGTCTTTGAAAGTACTTCTAGCTCAAATCATACTTGATGACAATTAGCACAGAACAATTAACCATTCGCTAGGTTAGAAATACCGTCATTAAGCTGTACCATGTATTCCAAATGTTGTGCAATTGATAAGATAGACTGTAATTAGCACTCTTGTGTAGAGTGTCAAACACTATTGGGGGGAAGGAGTCTTGCTATGATTTGTAAAAAAAGAAACAAACCCTAAACCTAAACTTTGAAAAAAAAATGTAAATAAAGTTTACTTTAATTGTAATTTTAACATTTACAGAAAAGTTAGACATTAGTTAACATTCATTTTTTGCACATTTTACTCCCTCACTCTTCCTTCCCTCTCGTTCAGTTCACTATTTTTTTTTAAAAAAGAAACCTAAATTTTTAAAACGCAGAGCAGAATATCTATTACAGACATAAATTGTCAGCAAAAATTATTCCTGCCCAACATCCCAAGATTACTAATGTGCCCAGTATTTCTCACTTTCCTAGCACACAAACCACATAATTACCCCAAAACAACCCTCACGCAAGGGAAAATATGGCAAATTCAATTAAAGAGTAAAGCTAGTAGAGTACGTCTGAAGAGTTGAGAGGTACAGCCAACTTGTGAAAGAAGAGATGATTTTAAAGAAGTGGACATATATTAACGCAACTTTGAAATAAAAAGTTATTCACTTCAATAAATATTTTCTCAATGAGTATGCCTGGTACGATCCTAAGAACTAAGGAATCAAAAACTCAGCAAAACACAGTTTCTATCATTCAAAGATCTTACAAAATAATGAGTAAAACATTTTATTGTTGTTGTTAGGTGCCCTCAAGTCAAGAATGACTCATGGAGACCCAATAAACAAAAGATCTGAATTAAGTCCTGTCTTGAGCCATCCTCAGACTTCCGGACACACAAGAGCCCGTTGCAGCATTCACCATGTCAATTCACCTGGTTGAGGGTCTTCCTCTCCTTCGCCAACCCTCCATCCTTCCCAACATCATGTCCTGATCCAATGAATATCACTTTCTAGCAATATGTCCAAAGTGTGTGAGGCAACACCACATCATTCTTGCCTCCAAAGAGCACTCTGGATGCACCCTCTCTAAGACATATCTATTCGTTTTCTTGGTCATCCATTGAATGTTCAGTGCTCTTCTCCAACACCACAGCTCAAAGGCATCAATTCTTTTTCTGTCATCCTTAGTAATTTTACAGGACTTGGATACATAGTAATCAGAAATATCATGGCCTAAATCAGACACACCTTAATTCTCAAACTGACATCACTACTCCTCAATAATATGGAAAGGTCTCTAACTGTAGATTACCCCATTACTTGTACCAAGGGTGTAAATTGTGGATCCATGTAAAATGAAGCTTAGATATGTATATATTGGGGAGGACTATTTGAGGATGGAGATAAAGTAGTTAAAACAAAAATCACTTAGATGAAGGTAATGAAGGAACTCCTCCTTCAAAGATTTATAACCTAGGGCAACATTCAGAGCTATTGCACATAGGGGTACTACAAGCTGCAGGTGACTTGACGGCATATAACAACATGGAAGGTCACCTTGAAGCAACTTGATAAAAATGGACTTGGAGTGGGGATATTTGTTTGTTTTAAGCTTTTAAAAATTATTACTGGTTTGCTTACAAAGTTTGTATACATTGTGTTTCACAGTTTCTTACATTCTCATGTATTATGTTTTATGAAATTAAAACGCATTATTACCTTGTCTTTTTACCCAGATTCTGCCCATTTCATTCTCTTCCCTCCACTCACCAAACTGTGCAAATGTGTGATTTCGCCCCACCCATCCTCACCTCTCCACTCCCACTACTAACCCCCCCTTGAGTTCCCATACATATTTTACCAGTTATCATTCTATTTTTACAACAATAGTCTTATGCAGTATTTGTCCTTATGAGACTGCCTTTAATAAATCCTTTTGTTTATAGTTTAATTTGAATTCTGTTTAAGAGATTTAAACCTTTTAGTTTAAAATCACATATTAGTAAAACCAGTATAGTGAATATTTTCATTCCTCCACAGGAAACATCTTACTTTCTTAGGAGAAAAAAAAAGGACATCTTCATAGAACAATGAACTTCAAGTAAATGAGGCATAGTATTAGTTAACAGCCAAAGGAAAGAGTTTATAAATTGACACAGCTACTAGTTGTAACCTCACAGAGCATTTCACAAACAAAATTATAATGAAAGGAAACTATTTCTTGAACTTAAAATATTTTCAAAACAAATTCTTCTGCTTTTATTGGAGAATTAAAAAAAAACTTTGAAGAGTCAGAGAATTTGGAAGGTCAAATAAAAAGGATGTATTTACATTTACACGTGTCACAGACCTACAATGGAAATCTTTATACATCCCTTGGAGTGATTTATATATCTCAGTTTCTCCTAATTTGGAAATCTGTGTATTCCTTACAACCACAAATTAAAATTGAAAAAATATTATTTTGCCTTGAATTTTACATTTATAGGCACAAGTTATGTTATAGTGCTGAAGGTGCTTATTTCATTAATAGTTAGCTATTGGTTGAGTAGTAGTAAGAAGCTGTGCTGCAATCCAGAAGACACTTGATTGAAATCCATCACAGGTTCTTTGAGATAAAAATGGGCACTCTCCTATGATTTACTGCCTCTGAAAACCTGTTGGAAGATCAGCCATGTGTTGGTTCTGACCCAAGGGCACACAATAACAACACAAATGATCAAAAGATTTTCTCAGTTATAGAATTCATTTCATTACAAGTAATACCCATTCACTGCTTTCAAGTTGATTTTGACTCATGAAGACACTCCACTGGGTTTTTAAGGTTATGAATATTCACAGGAGGAGTGTTCATCTATCTATAAAGTGGCTGGTGAATTAAAACTAGTGACTTTTTGTTTAGTAAACAGCAGCACATACCACACACTATGTCAGAAAAATTTCCATTTTTCTACTTGTTAGGTGCCGTCAAGTACGACTCACAGTGACCCTGTGAAAAAATGATTTGAACCCTGTTCTTTCCTGCACCATCCTCACACTTCCTGACACACAAGAACCCGTTGCAGCAGTCACCGTGTCAATCTACATGGTTGAGGGTCTTCCTCTCCTTCATTGACTCTCCATGCTTCCCAACATGTCTTTCTCCAAGGAATAATACCTCCTAGCAACATGCCCAAAGTTTATAAGGCAAAGCCACATCATTCTTGCCTCCAAGAGCACTCTGGCTGCATCCTCTCCAAGATATAGCTGTTCTCTTGGCTGTCCATGGAATGCTCAGTGCTCTTCTCTAACACCACAGCTCAATGATGTCAATTCTTTTCCTGTCATCCTTATGACCAACTCTCAGGTGCATAGCAAGTATTTGGAAACATTATGACCTGAATCAGATGTCATTTCTACTTGTAACATTGACTTATTTTGAAATTAAAAGTGAATGTATGAGTCAAGCCCACTTTCACATCTTGAAGCACAGGGGTAAAAGGGTAGAGCATGGGGGTACAATGCACGTGGCAGGAGTAGTCTCAGCGGACACTATACCATGTAGGATTCGGTAAACTCCCCTTGGAAACTATTGTAGCATAAATGGAGGAGAAGGTGCCCAAAGGCACAAGAAGTCAATGCTGATGCAGAGGTATAAAACTCCTTAGGTCAAGAGATACTGCCTGCAGAGGAAGAAACCAGCAGCAGCTTGAGGCGTTAGGAATCACAGAATCCCAGAAAGATTGACATATAGGCCATCACATCAAGGAGATGGAGAGGAGAGATTATTGTTGAATGGAGTAGGGGCGAGTAGATGTAAATGCTGGTGGAGCAGGGAAAGGGATGGCTAAAAACACACCTGGCAAGGGTGGAGACAACACAGAATCTATTGTTGTTGTTGTTGTTGTTGTTTTGTACTACTGGGAACTAACTTTAATCTGCTCTTCTGTGTAAAATGCTTGCTTGTCTGTCAAAAAATGTTCTAAATCTGAGTAATCAAATTAAGACAGACTAGGAAGAAAGATTGGCCATCCACTTCTGAAATAGAGGTCTTTGAAAATCCTATGTGCAACAGAGCATGCTTAGACTAGCAGATATGGCAACCGAGGCTGAGCCCTCAAGTGTGAAACACGTAGGAGGAGGAACAGCTGTAAGCAGACAGTTGTGATTAGAACATGGAATGTAAGAACCATGTATGTAGGAAAATTGGATATTGCTAAGAAGGAAATGGAATGCATAAATATTGACATACTAGGTATTGGCAAAATGAGATGGACTGCCATGGGACATTTTGAGTCAGAGAATTATATGCTCTACTCTGCTGGAGATGAAAAGGTGAAGAAAAATGGGGTTTCTTACATACTTAAAAAAGTCATTTCTAGAACTTTCTTGAAATACAACTTTTTAAAAAAAAATAAAATCTTGTAAGTTACAGGATAATATCCATACACTTACAAGAAAGTCCAGTGAGTACCACCAACATTCAAATATAGGCACCAACAACCAGAGCCAAAGAGGAAGAAATAGAAGAATTTGTACCAACCTTTGCAGACAGAGATTGATCGAACATGCAATCAAGATGCATTAATAAAAATGGGTGACTAGAATGCAAAATTTAGGAATAGAGAAGAAGGATTAGCAGTTGGAAAACATGGACTAGGTGACAGAAATGAAGCTGGAGATAGAATGATAAAATTTTGCACCATTAATGACTTATTCATTGCAAATGCATTTTATAAGAAACATAAATGCAGGCTATACACATGGATTTCATCTAATGGTATACATAGGAATCAGATCAATTACATACATGGAAAGAATTCCCTGGAGAAGCTCAATACCAGTTGTGAAAACTAGGCCAGGTGCTGAATGTGGAACAGACCAACTGCTCACATGCAAGTTCAAGGTGAAGCTGAGGAAAATTAAATCAAGTCCACAGGAACCAAAATTAGGCTTTGAGTCTATCCCACCTGAATTTCAAAACCATCTCAGGAACAGGTTTGAGACCATGGACATTGATGAGCAAAGACAGGATGAGCTGTGGGAAGATATAAAGAATATCATCCAGGAAGAGTACAGAAAGGTCATTATAAAGACAGAGGAGGAAGAAAAGACCAAGAAGGATGTCAGAAGAGACTCTAAATATGGCACTGGAGCACTGAGAAGCCAAACTAAAGGGAAGAAATCAAGATATTAAGGAGTTGAACAGAAGGTTCCAGAGGGCAGTGTGGGAGGACAAAGCAAAGTATTACAAGGAAATGTGCAAGGAGCTGGAGTCAGAAAAAAATAAAAAAGAGCTAAACTCACTCAGCATTTCTTAAGCTGAAGGAAATGAAGAGGAAATTCAAACCTCTAGTTACAATACTTAAGGATGCTTCGGGCAGAATGTGAAATGATCTGGGAAGCATTAAAGAAGATGGAGAGAGTTTACAGACATTGTACCAAAAGGAATTGGTGGACAGAGAAAAATGTCATGAAACAACATATGAGCAAGAGACTGCGATGACGAAGGAAGAAGTTTAAGTTGCTATAAGAAAATTGGCAAAAACCAAGGCCCGAGGAATTGATGGTATACTAATTGACATATTTCAACAAACAGACGCTTCCCTAGATGTGCTCACCAAGTTGTGCAAAGAAATTTGGAGGACAACCACCTATCCAAATGGCTGGGAGAGGGCCATTCCAAAGAAATGTGATCCGACAGAGTGTGGAAATTATGGAACAGTATCATTGAGAGCACATGCAAGAAAGATTCTGCTCAAGATTCTCCAAAAACAACTAGAACAGCACATCAACAGTGAACTGCCTGAAGTGCAGGCTGGGTTTAAAAGAGGCCGTGGCACGAGGGATATTATAGCTAATGTCAGATGGATCTTGTCTGAAAGCAGAAAGTACCAGAGGAATGTCCACCTGTGTTTCATTCACTATGCAAAGGCATTTGACTGTGTGGATCACAACAAACAATGGCTGACTCTGAGAAGAATGGGAATCCCAGAACACTTGATTTTGCTTACGCAAAATTTATACTTGGACCAGGAGGCAGACATCAGAAAAGAACAAGGAAACAATGAATGGTGGAAAATTGGGAAGGGTGTACACCAGGGATGTGTCCTATCTCTATACCATTTCAATCCATACGCAGAACAGATTATCTGGGAAGCTGGGTTCTGTGAGAAGTGTGGCTTGGAGGTAGACTCACTAGCAATCTGCGTTATGCAGATGACACAACCCTGCTTGCTGAAACTGAACAGGACCTGAAGCACTTGCTAAAGAAGGTGAAGGACTGTAGTCTTCAATATGGATTGAATCTCAATGTCAAGAAAACAAAGATTCTCACCACTGAGCCGATTGGCAGCATCATGTTAGATGGTAAAGGCATTGATATTGTTGACAGCTTTTGTTTGCTTGGCTCTGCAATCAACACCCTTGGTTCCAGCAGCCAGGGAATTAAAAGGCAAACTGCATTGGGAAAGTCAGCTGTCAGAGATCTCTCCAAAGTACTGAAGAGCAACGATGTCAATCTGGCTACTAAAGTGTGCCTGATACAGGCCATGGTCTTTGAAATGACTTGTTATGCATCAGAGAGCTGGACAATGACTAGGGATGATAGAAGGAGAGTTGATGCCTTTGAGCTGTGGTGCTAGAGAAGAGTACTGAATATACCATAGACTGTTAGAAGAACAAGCAAATTCATCCTAGAGAGGGTGAAGCTAGACTGCTCCTCGGAGACAAGGATTCTGAAGCTTTGTCTGACATACTGTGGACATGCTGCAAGGCAGGATCAGTCCTTGGAGAGTGACGTCATGCTTGGGAGAATAGAGGA
>NW_006400068.1:1416101-1417894 GCF_000299155.1 Elephantulus edwardii
TTTGAGTTGGCAGTAAAACTCATTTCCACTAATATAGCGCTTTTATCTTTCTCTAAAGCCATACAACTATTATTGTTGTTGTTATATAACAATGAGTCAGAACCAACCCATAGATGACCCTTCAGAGGCTTTCCAGAGTCCGTAAATCACATGAGAAGAAATTACTAATCATTCTATGGTGGAGCAGTGGTGGATTCAACGCCTGGACCTTCAGGTTGGCAGTGCAACTCCTTACCAGAGCTCTCCGAGTCCACTAGATTCACACAACTACTAAATAAAAAAAGATACTTTAACTCACTTCTACTTCTTTCATGGTAAGTCTAGTGAGACATTTTATTACCTTTATCAGCTTCTGTGGATGCAAGCTAGAAGCTTGTCTGAGATACAATAAAATCAGAAGGAAAAAAATCATTTTGCTATCTACTGAATTTTGTCTCTTCCGAAAAAGTTATGTTAAAGTTCTAGATTCTGGTATCTATGAACATTATTTTTAATTTGTTTTTCAAAAAAACCCCTAGTCATTGAAGAAAGAGTCAGTAAAGTTAATATGAGGCCATACTGGAGTAAAGTAAGTTTTAACCGAATTTTAAGAGTACTTCGGAAAAAGGAGAAAATATACAAAGAGACTGAAGAACAACCACCACATGGAAATGCATGGACAAGTCAAGGTAAACCTGGGTCTCACAGAAGCGTTAAGACCCAGAGATATTCACCTCAAAATTTATTTAAGAACATGGTCCAGCCTATATATTGATTTTTTTTTTCTGGCCTTCAAAACAGTGAAACTAGAAGTTCTTTTAAATCCACCCACTTCATAATAACTTTCTCAAAGCAGCCTGTTAATAATAGTGATCATGGCTATCTGTAGCTGAGGTATTGATTATAATTTATGGCAAACCCATATGAGTAAAGATGACAACAGAATTGCTGCCTTTAAGCTGTGGTGTTAGAGAAGTATACTGAATATCCCATAGCCAGCCAAAGAAAACAAAACACCAAACAAATAGGTCTTGGAAATTGTATCCAGAGTGTTTCTTGGAGGCAAAGATGATAAAGCTTCATCTCAGATACTTTGGCCATGTTGCTGAGAGAGGCTATTTCTTGGAGAGGGCTATCATGCTTAGAAAGATGTAGGGTCAGCAAAAGAGAGGAAGGAAGAGCCTCAACCAGGTGGATTGTCATGGTGACTGCAGCAATGTGGTCTGCGGTGTTGGAAAGTGTAAGGATGGCACAGGATAGGACAGGGTTCAGATATTGTGTGGGTTGTACTCAATGGCACCCAAACACAAGAACAACTAACAACATACATGCAAAGCAGAACTGTGCTGTGTAGAGTTTCAGAAGCAAATCTTCAGGCCTATCTTGTGAGGCACCTCTAAGTGGATCCAAAACATCAACCTTCTGCTGGCAGACTGGTGCTAAACTATTTGCATTACCCAGGGGTTTGTTTACAGCAGCCATAAGAAAATTATATACAATTCTTTTACACTTAAAGAAGATTGTCCATTTTCCTAGTGCAGCATTCACTGGGTTGCATCACAGTGTATCTGGTTTTCTTTCAATTAGGTGTTCCATTTTTGTTTGATGAATCAATGGATAAATGAATGAATAATGGAACCAATATAGAAATTGCAATACAGACTTGTTCTCTAAAGGCTGGGCTTCACTTAGACACTTACTCCACATCAAGAGATATAATTACATATACAAGGTGCCCAAAAGTATAAAGGCCAACTCCTCGCTATTGTAAACAAAGCCGCGATAAACATGGGTATACATATATCTACTAAATG
>NW_006400068.1:1418485-1424075 GCF_000299155.1 Elephantulus edwardii
ATAGCTGATCATCCAACAGGTTTTCAGAGGCTATAAACTGCAAGGAAGGAGACTACTCATTTTTCTCCTGTGGAACAATTGGTGGATTTAAACCATCTGCTTTTGGGTTAGCAGTCCAACTCCCTATGCACTAAGCTACCAGAGCTTCCTATAAATAAATATGTGTAAGTATGTGCACATACATGTACACACACACACACATATACACACACGTGACCTAGTGGCAAGAAGCTCTGCTGCAATCCCAAGGGAATATGGTTCGAATTCACCAGTTGCTCTGTGGGAGTAGAATGGGCAATCTCTTCCCATACAATTAACTACCTCTAAAAACCTTCTGGAGGGTATATACATATATTAAACAAGTCCCCAGGAATCGACAGCATACCATTTGACATATTTCAACAAACAGACACTACCCTGAATGTGGTTCTAGGGACATTATGCTAATGTCAGATGGATCTTGTTAGATGGAAAGCAAGAAGACAAGAAGAATGTCTATCTGTGTTTAATTTACTATGCAAAGGTGTTTGACTGCATGAATTACAACAAATTGTGGCTGACTCAGAAGAATGGGAATGCCAGAACACTTAAGAGAGCTTATGTGAAGCCTATACTTGGACCAGGATGCATGGTTCAAAACTGAAAAGGGTGTACACCAAAGAAGTGTCTCCTATCTCTGTACCTTTTTAATCTATATATAGAAGAGGTTATCCAGGAGGCTGGGCTCCATGAGGAGAAATGTGGCATCAGGAATGGAGACAGACTCATCATCAATCTGTGTTATGCAGATGACACAACCCCACTTGCTGAAACTGAGGAGGACCTGAAGCACTTGCTGCAGAAGGTCAAGGACTGTAGACTTCAAGATGGATCGAAGCTCAACAGCAAGAAACAAAGATTCTCACCACTGGGTTGATTGCCAACATCATGACAGATGGTGAAGAGATTTAGATTGTTAACAGCTTTAGTTTGCTTGGCTTCACAACCAACACTTCTGTTACCAGCACCCAGGAAATAAAAAGATGAGACCTCTCCAAAGTAGCAACAATGTCAGTCTGGAGATTACGGTGTGCCTGATCCAGGCCATAATATTTGAAATTACTTGCTGTGCATCAGAAAGCTGGACAACGACTAGGGATGACAGAATTGATGCCTTTGAGCTGTGGTGTTGGAGAAGTGTACTGAATATAGCATGGTCTGCTAGGAGAACAAACAGGTTCATCCTCGAAAAGGTAAGACTAGACTGTTCCTCGGAGGCAAGGATTCTAAAACTTCATCTGACATACTTTGGACATGTTTCAAGGAGGGACCAATCCTTGGAGAGGGACACCATGCTTTGGAGGGTAGAGAGACAGCACAAGAGATGAAGACCTTTGATGAGATAGATTGACTCAGTGACTGGGGTAATGGGGATGAGTGTGTCAGGTACAATTAGATTGGCACAGGACAGAGCAGGGTTTAGGGGTGTTGTACATAGGGTCACTCACTATGAGTCACAGGCAACTCGACACCACTTAACAACTATCTATCTATCTATCTATCTATCTATCTATCTATCTATCTATCTATCATCTATCTATCATCTATCTATCTATATCTATGTGTATATATGTAAATGTATATATATGTATGTATGTGTGTATATGTATATATGTGTGTATATGTATATATGTGTGTATATACACAAATGCATATATATCATACTTTTGGCATCAGAAGTTAAGAAATTAGAAGATTCATTGTATTAGGAAAATCTGTTGTCACTGAGTTCTTCAGAGTGCTAAAGAGAAACAATGTCAGTCTAGAGACTAAGGTGCGCTATGCATCAGAGAGCTGGACAATGAATAAGGATAACAAAAGATGTGTGCCTCTGGGCCGTGGTGCTGAAGAAGAGTATTGAACATATCTTGCACTGCCAAGAGCCCAATATATTTTTCCTAGAGAGGATGAAACAAAGGTGCTACTTGGAAACAAAAATTTTGAAGTTCCATCTCACATACTTTGGGCTGTTGCCAGGAGGGACCAGTCCTTGAAGAAGGACATTATTCTTTGAAGGATGAAGTGACAGAGTAAGAGAGAAAGATGCTGGAGAAAATGGATTGATACACTAACTGGGAGTAAAGGAGGTAGGGGTCTCAGAGACAATGAGATTAGCTCAGGATAGTACAAGGTTCAGAGCTATTGTGCATAGGGTCACTATGAGTTGCAAGCAACATGATGGCACATAACGACAACCTGTGTGTGTTGGGGGAGGCATGTGTGTGTATTGCTGTTGATAGTCTTTAAGTAGAGCATGACTCATAGAGACTTTATGAACAAAAAGCCTGAAGCACCTCTGCAACTATTGACACTTATCAAAGTTTATACATACATACATATATATATATATATATATATACACATATATATTTAGAGAGGGAGAGAGAGCGCAAAGGAGAGGGAGAGGAAGAGGGAGAGAGGGAAAATGAGAGAATGAGCTCTTGTGGCTTGGTGGTAAGCAACACAAAATCACATGGTTAGAATCGGCCTGCTGCAGAGTCAGTTGCAACACAATGATGCAAAACAACAACACACACACACACACATATATATATCCTGAGTGATATAAGAAATCTCTACCTACTACTCTCTTTTCATCTTTCTCTATGTCCTCAGATACATGCAGATGGCTTAACTGGTTGCTAATCAAAAAGTCTCCAGTTTATATCCACCAGCTGTCCCACAGGAAAAAGGATGAGTGATTACCTCCCATCAAAGTTTACAGCCTTAGAAATCTGATTGAAGGCCATGAGTTGGAAATCACTCAATGACAGTGGATGAGTTTAAGTGTAAAATGTACATGATTGTGCAAGTATATCACCCCAAACCACATGCAAATGCTGGCACTAACAAAAGTCACACTATGATGGAGAGATACAGTATAATGGACAGAACTATACAAACTTCTAAATGCATGTAAGGGAGTTCTGATGGCCTAGTAGGAAAAGAGGTGCACTCCTTATCCAATGGCAGGTGATTCAAACTCATCAGCTTCTCCGAAGGAGAAAGATGAGCAATCTTCTCCCATGTGACTTACAACCTCTGAAAACCCACTGGAGGGTCAGCTAAATGAAGCTTCCAACTGGACAGCAAAGAGTTTTGGGAAAATCGGTAAGAAAGACCTGACTTTGTTAATATTATTTTCTTATTTGAGTCTTGCAATAAAACTAATTCATTTCCACAGGCACATTCTTGCACAGTGCTTTGATATTTGCTTTATCTTTATAATTGAAATGTTCACTATAATTTAATAAGTGTCAAAGATAATTCAGATAGGAAATAACTGAAATTTAATGAAAGCACTGGTAAAGCAGAAGCAGGTAACCTTTTGCTGTAAATGCTGCTCCTGTAATTTAAAGAAAAAGAAGGCCTGCAACTTCAGGCTTACTGTGATAATTACGTTCAAAAGATGAATTCCTGGAAAGAAAGATTAAATAAGAATGAGCAGCAATCCTATCAGTTCAGGGAGTAATAAAACACAGATTAGTGTGCTGCCTTTTCTAAATACAAGGCGGTGTGGGAGTGGCACTTGAATAAACTGAACCTTTAAACCCCAAGAGGAGTCAAAGAAAAATGAGGCCCCTGTCCAAAACCTAATGAGAAAATGCCCATCAAATGAAGGATCCGAGAACAAGAATGTGGCTCTCAGTCAGACGCTTTTTATTTATCTTTCAGCCAACTCGTTTTAATTACTCTTTCCTTGTTGTTTCTCTGTACCTAACCTGTGTTTCTACCAGGGTTTTCCAGGTTCACCTAACTCTGAACAGTCAAGAAAGTACATTTTACAATAAGCTTATATTTTAGTTTTGCCCAGACGGAGGCCATTTCAAATTATATCATTCCAGCCAAAAGACTTGTTCTTGGAACATATATTCTTAACAATATATACCACTGACTTTCTTATCTTCTATCTGTTTCCCTCTTCTTGTCATTATTCTCACTCTGAAAAAAGTATTTGGAAGAAAAGTCTGGCAATACATTTCCCAGAGCTCAACCATTAAGTGTCCTATGGAACACAATTTAACTCTGACACATGTGGGGTGTCATGTGTCAGAATCAAATCAACAGCAGCATGAGTATAACCTCTTGAATTGAGTCTTGTGGTAGGATAACCGCTTTGTTGAGAATGCCCTCATTGCATAATCTATCCTTTACTTTTAAAATTCCATTCTGAGACAGATTCAACTGTAAGTTGAACCAAAGCATACAGCCTCAGTTCTCTCTTTCTTAAAATACAGTTGCAGGAGTGAGTCTATGATTAGAAAGAAACATAATGCACATGTGGAAATCATTAAATTGCACTGGATTGAATTTAAAGTGTGCATCCCAGGAAGTATAAAATAAATCAGAATGATTGTAAAGCTCTGATATATCAGTAACTGTGATGTGTGCTGGGATTCATCACTGGTAGTAAATATCAGAGGAATGTACTCAGAGACAATCAGAGTACCTCTGAGGCCAAACCTCAAATCTTCACAGTCAAAATAAAAGATACTATATCCCAGACTTTCCACCATTCACTACAGAGTGATTTCTAAAACTAGCTTTTAAAAGGTATGATCTAACTCGAAAGAATCAAAGAACTACTGACCTCAATTCCATAGGCATTGATGCCATTGACTGCCACGAATTGAATTATGACTCCAACGCTATAGTGTTTCTAGAACTGTAATCTTTTTGAAAGCAGGCTGCCTTATCTTTCTTTTATGAAGTGACTGGTGGGTTTGCCCTTAGCTTTTGGTCAGAAGTGGAATATTTTAGCCACTACACCACCAGAGTTTCTTGTATGTGCACTAGAAGTAGTAATAACAGTCACCGCTATGCTTTCAGGTGATCACCTATCAGTACTAAAGATTTACTGTTCAGAAACAGACTTCTTAACTGTTAAAATTTCTTTCATGCAGATAGAACAAGCTTAATCCCTAGCTTGGTTCTTTAAAGAATGTCTTCAACTCAAATATCCACAAATATATTACGTACAATGCATTCAGTATCTTCCTTAATAAATTTGCAAATAGTGTGCTTTTATAATAATGCTAATAATGTGTTTAAATATGTCAAAAGCATAAGTCATATGAAGTCCTCTAGACAGTGAAGTTTTCTAGAGGAAAAGGGAAGGAAAACAGGATGAGATAAATCTCACCTTTTTGTGTCCAATTGTCAGAAACAAGTGAAAGTAGGCAGAGGTAAGGAGACAACAATGGCACACAGTCTCTGGATATTCAGTCCCCACTTTATTAATTCTCCCTTCCCTTATTCATGTGATGCCTGGGTGTTGCAAATGATTAATGCACAGCTGAAACACTGGAGGTTCTAGTCCATTCAAAATCATCTCTCAAAGAGATCTATTTCTACAAAGCCTGCTACTGTAAACCCTTGTTGTTGTTGTTGTTGTTACGTGCCATTGAGTCGATTGTGACTCATAGTGACCCTATGTACAAGAGCCCTAAACGCCATTCTATCCTGTGCCAACCTCGGTCTCAAACACATTCATTCCTACCACTCCACTCACAGAATCGATCCATCTCATTGAGTCTTCCTCTCCTGCACC
>NW_006400068.1:1429638-1435539 GCF_000299155.1 Elephantulus edwardii
ATTACCCACTTGCTTCCCAGCTCCACCCTCCACCAGGATAATCCTTCTCATCTACCAAGTCCCTTCAGAAAAATATCTTCCATTGTCCAACCCATGATCTGGCAGTTTGTATCTTAAGCCTTTCTTGGCTTCTGTGATTCCAAAAACATTGACGGCTGACATGTCTCTTAAGACATTCATTCTGGAATACAGCTCCCTATCTAGTAAGCCACTAGACCTCCCAAGCTGAATCCAACATAATGTTAATAGGTGATGATTTAATATGCTTCGAATGGAATGAATTTTCTTTTTTAAAAAAATAATAAAAATCTTCTCTATTAGAAACAAAATAAAATCCTATCATGAGAGAAGCACAGGGCTAGGAGAGAGTTAAGGGCACCAGTGGAACATGGAAGGAAAACACAGGAACCACCACTGTTTCTGCTGCAGGGCTTCCTTCTTTGCTGCATCCTGAAGCAATGTGTGTCAACTTCACCTGCTGGCAACTGCTCATAGTGGACCACTGAATCCCAGATTAAACAGTTCTTCATGGATCACACATGAGGGTATTTTTCAGGGTTAGTGAGACTGATGTCAGTTAGTTTGATGATCAGATACTGATCCACAGAATGGAGGGTGCCACATATGCTCAGATCATTTTTTAGTTCCATGACCACATCCTTTACCAAAAGATATTTGAAAAAGGAACAGAAGAGCCCACATCAACCATTTGAACTGCCCAGGCTCCGCAATCACAAATGCAAAAAGAAGATTCCAAATATTTTGTTTTATTTAAATTCAAGTTAATTTTAAGAGGATGAAAATCTTCGCTCCTTTTCATATCAAGATTTTAGAGACATTATTAAAAATGGAAACATGAATGGTACAAGCAGTCCCACCTTCAATCTATTATAACATACAGATTAGTAGTTCAAATCCACCCTGCAGATCCATGGAAGATAACCTTGGTGGTGGTATGTGTTCAAAAAGATCACAGCCATGAAAACCTTCTGGAACAGTTTTTTACTCTGTAACAGAGTCACCAGGAATCAGAACTTACTTGATGGGAATTACTTTTGTCCTGTTTTGTTTCTCAGTTATTAAAATGGTAGAAGAGTCCAAGAATTTTGTGTAATTATAAATGGTAAGGAAATCATACCTAAAACAAAATTTAACGTCTCAAAATAAAATGTATTGCATTTATGAAGCTATCTCAGCTTGATTTATGAGAAAATAAAATATTCTCTAGGCAGATATCAGGAAAGAAATAGAACTATCTTTAGAATAAGTGTTCAATAATATAGTCTAGAGCATTTTCCTACTTGACCATGAATAATTTTTTTCATTCCTTTAAAACAAAATTAATAATTAAAAATTTTAAATGAGTAAACAGGGATGCATCCTATCTCCATACCTTTTCAACCTGTATGCAGAACAGATCATCCAGGAGGCTGGGCTCTATGAGGAGAAATGCGGCATCAGGATCGGTGGAAGATCTATCAACAATCTGCGTTATGCAGATGACACAATCCTGCTTGCTGAAACTGAGGAGGATCTGAAGCGCTTGCTGCAGAGGGCCAAGGACTGCAGCCTTCAATATGGATTGAGGCTCCATGTCAAGAAGACAAAGATTCTCACCACTGGACCAATTGGCAGCATCAGGATGGATAGTGAAGAGATTGAGATTGTGCACAGCTTTAGTCTGCTTGGCTCCACAGTCAACACTCTTGGCACCAGCAGCCAGGAAATGAAAAGACATATTGCAATGGGAAAGTCTGCTGTTAGGGACCTCCTCAAAGTACTGAAGAGCAAGGGTGTCACTCTGGAGACTAAGGTGCATCTGATACAGGCCATGGTCTTTGTAAGCACTTGTTATGCATCAGAGAGTTGGACAATGACTAGAGAGGACAGAAGGAGAATTGATGCCTTTGAGCTTTGGTGTTGGAGAAAAGTATTGAGGGTACCATGGACTGCTAAGAGAAGAAACAGATTCATCCGGGAGAGGGTTAAACTGGGCTGCTCCTTGGAGACAAAGATTCTGAGGCTCCATCTAACATACTTTGGTCATGTTGTAAGCAAAGACCAGTCCTTGGAGAAGGACATCATGTTTGGGAGGGTGGAGGGCAGGGGCAGGAAGGGAAGGCCTTCTATGAGGTGGATTGATTCAGTGACTGGGGTAATCAGGATGGGAGTGTCAGAGACAGTGAGATTGGCACAGGACAGAGCAGAATTTAGGGCTGTTGTACCTAGGGTCACTATGAGTCACAAGCGACTCGACAGCACATAACAACAAATGGAGGGCGCTAAGGAAAGCATCAATGGACTATGAACAACATATCATAATTCTTCACCCTGAAGATTGAATAAAGCAGGGATGATAAGGGCACTCCCTCAATATCCACCAGAACAAAAGAAAGTGAGAGTCAGGAAATCAGTAAGACTTGATGCCAGGTTCTCATTGAGAACGTAGATATTTCCAATCTGGCCAGACTTTCAAGAAAATAGGCCAGCTGAATATTCTCAGAGGGGGAAAAAAGGATGAGTAAAGTAAATAGTTGTATAACATTTTTATTGGTTAGAAATCTTTATTCCTTGGCTTCTATGAAACTCTTTCTAATACAATGAATATATTCTATACAATACACCGAACAGATTTAGGTAAAATACCTCTGTATAATAGCATTAAATTATTTAGTTAGTAAATGTACACTTTTTAAAGGCACAGTATGATACATATTTTTAAAAGTTATTTAACACCCACTTTGCAGAAGACAGTGGTTCATAACACAGTGAAGAGGCTAAAGGAGTTAGAGAAAGTGCATGTGCTCCGGATTTCAAAAGTGTTGTTTGGTTATGTGCTGTGAAGTTGGAATTAGAATTACCTCATTTAGACCCTCTAGTGGACTTTCAGAGGCTGTAAATTGAGAGGAGCCTAGGAAAATAGACTTTAAAAAAAATATTTCTTTTATACCAGTTTGCTTACAAAGCTCGTTTATATTGTTTTTCACATGGGATCTTTCCCATTTCCTTTACCCTGTCCCTCCCTCTACCCATCAAATTGTGCAACCCTATGATTATTCCCCTTTCCCACCCTCACCCCTCTGCTCCTACCCTCCCCACCCCTTGGAGCCTAATACTCGTTTCACTTGTTGTGTTTCTCTTTCTATAATAATGGTCTTATACAGCGATAATATACTTTTAAACAATAAAACTCACTACCTTAAAGCCAAATCTGATTAATCTACTTTCCAAGAGTTTTCTGTGGCTTTAAATTTTTACAGCAAAAACGCTTCCAATCTTTCTCCCTAGTGTGACTGGTAAATTTTAATCTCTGGCCATTTGATTAGCAGCTAGATATGTTATGAATACCAAGGCTTCTTATTTCAATAACAAGTTGTTGTTGATTGCCATTGAGTAGAGCATGACTCATAGGGGCCCGATGAACAAAAGGCCTGAAGGCCCTCTGCAACTATCGACATTCATCAAAGTTTATAGAGTGTCTGCAGGCATGTTTTGTAGAAAGTGGAAGCCACTGTGGCTTCCAAACCTGTCATAGTATGTTATTGTTGTTATGTGCCATTGAGTCGCCTGCAATGTATAGCGATGCTATGTACAGCAGCTTTGAATCCTGCCCTTTCCTGAGCCAGTCTTACTAACTCTGACACACCAACCCCTGTCGCCCCAGTCACTGTATCAATCTTTCTCATCCAGGGTCTTCCTCTCCTGAGCTGTCTGTTAACCCTTCCAAGTATGATGTCTTTCTCCAAGGACTGGTCTCTCCTGGCCAGGTGCCCAAAGTAATTGAGGCAGAGCTTCAAAATCCTAGCCTCCAAGGAGAGACTTGGTTTCACTCCCTCCAAACCAGACCAATTTGTTTTCTTGGTAGTCCATGGTATGTTCAAGACTCTTCTCCAGCACCACAACTGGAAGGCATCTATTCTTCTCCTACCATCCTTAGGCATTGTCGAAATCTCTGAAGCATAACCAGTCATTGAGAAACCCATGGCCTGAATTAGGCACACCTTTGTATCTAGACTGACATCGTTGCTCTTTAGCACTCTTAAAGAGGTCCACAACAGAAGATTTTCCCAATTTGTCTTTTTATTTTCTGACTGCTGGTGTTAAAAGAATGTTGATTGTAGATCTGAGCAATCTGTAATTGCTAACAATGTCAATCTCTTCTCCATCTAATATGGAACTTCAATCCATATTGAAATAACAAGAGAAAAAAAATAATAAGAGCAAACAAATTCTCAACTGCACAACCCATGTACAGGATAGGTTTTTTTCTCTATGTGGAGATGTTTTTTTGGAGAATCTTGGCATCAAAAGTGACCAAGCATGCATTACATTGATGCAGATAAAAGGAAGTATCTAATGACTGAGAAAGAATGGAATGGGCTAAGAAAAAGCAATAGAAGATTTTTAGTGGGATGGAAGAAAATTTAACAAAAGAGGACAAATATTCAAGAAGTTATTGCATAGTGATAATATTTATATTAAGATAACTATAAAATATAGTCTAACATAAATAATATTTAAAAATAAAAACATAAACCAAAAATATGTCACTAAATAAATGTATGGACTGTCTAACTTTGGATTTTTCACCATATTAGTTCCTAAATTAAGCCCATATGAAGTGTACTCTTAGGTAATTCACCCACCAATGAGAGTAACTAAAACATACACTATAAACCTCGATTCCGTCTATTAACTTGTACATACTGGGATATTAATTTATTTATTAATAAAAAGAAAAGTATATTCTGTATGGAAGGCATTCTACCAGGGGATTCAAGGAAGAAGTAAATAAAGTGAAATCATAAATGTGAAACACCAACTGCATCGTAACAGACAAAATAAAGAATGATCATTTTGAGAGACAAAAAGCCTGAAAGATAAATCAAGATTCTCTGAGGAAGTAATATTCAAGATAAGACATTAAGTATGAATGTTGTTATTGTTGTTGTTATGTGTCATTGAGTCATTTGCAACTCATGGCTACCCTATGTACAAGAGCCCTAAATGCCGTCCTATCCTGTGCCACGCTCGTTGTCTCGAACACATACATTCCCACAACTCGATTCACAGAATCGATTCATCTCATCGAGGGTCTTCCTATCCTGTGCCGTCCCTCCACTTTCCAAAACATGACCAAGGACCAGTCCCTCCTTGCAACATGCCCAAAGTATGTCAGATGAAGCTTCAGAATCCTTAACTCCAGGGAACATTCTGGCTTCAACCTCTTCAGGACAAACCTTTTGTTCTCCTAGCAGTCCATGGCATATTCAACACTCTTCTCCAGCACCACAGCTCAAAAGCATCAATTCTTTTTCTATCATCCCTATTCACTGTCCAACTCTGCGATGCATAGCATGTAATTGCAAAGATTATAGCTTGGATCAGGCACACCTTAGTCTCCAGCCTGATGTCGTTGCACTTCAGTACTCTTGAGAGGTCCCTCACAGCTGACTTTCCAATGCAATTCGTCTCCTGATTTCCTGGTTGCTATTACCAAGTGTTTACTGTGGAACCAAGTAGATGAAAACTGTTAACAATCTCATTCTCTTCACCATCCATACTGATCCTGCCAATTGGCCCAGTGGTGAGAATCGTTGTTTTCTTGATATTGAGCTTCAATCCATATTGAAGACTGCAGTCCCTGACCCTCTGCAGCAAGTGCTTCAGGTCCTCCTCAGTCTCAGTGAGCAGGGTTGTGTCATCTGCATAACGCAGGTTGTTGATGATTCTTCCACCAATCCTGATACCACATTCCCCAGCGTCTCGGATGATCTGTTCTGCATACAGATTGAAAGGGTATGGAGACAAAATACATCCCTGATGGACCCCTTTCTTGATTTTGAACCATCCAATGTCTCCCTGCTCTGTTCTGACGACTGCCTCTTGGTCCAAGTATAG
>NW_006400068.1:1435639-1438457 GCF_000299155.1 Elephantulus edwardii
GATGTATAGCAAACACAAATGAGGATAGAAACACAAACATGGAAAGGAATCTACTTGCAATCCACTGGTTATCTCCTTTTTAGGCAATTCTTCTTTCTCTTATTCAAAGATTTTGTTTATGCCTTTTTACTGTGATCTTGAGGTGTGAGAAGAATATTGAATATACCATAGAGTGCCAAAGTAACAATCAAGTCTGTCTTGGAGGAAATTCCGCTTCAGTGCTTCTTAGAGGCAAAGATGGCGAAACCTCATCTCATTCTTTGGACATGTTGTCAGGAGGTGCCAATTCTTGGAAAAAAGACATCACACTGGGAAAGGTGAAGGGTTAGGGTGAGAAAGGATGATCTTCAACAAGGTGGACTGATGCAGTTACTACTACGGTGGGCCTGACCATGATGGAGATCTTGGGACTGGTGCAAGATACACAATGGCACCTAAAAACAACAAAATTGCCCTAATCTGGAAAATATCCTAAACTCTCCTAACAGATGGCTCCCAGTCTGCTGAGAGAGCATGGCTCAAAAATGTCTTGGATAGTCTGAAAAAGAAAGTCTAAAGAAAATCTTTATTTCCAATCATCCATGGATTCGGCCTTCACAATAACAAGCCTTCTTTCTCTCAGCCCACTTCTGCTATGGCTCTTTTCTCTTTATCCTCTCTACTATGCTCCCAAATCTCTCTCTTTCTTCTCTAACTCTTTCATAGGGATTATTTGACATACTTTTTAGCATATTTTATATTATCTTTGCTATTGATTCATTAATGAAGTATAATCTCATAATTCCCTCTATTTAATGTAATAAATCTGCTTGTTAATTGGTAAAGTGTTTATCAGTGTAATGATTCTATTAATAAAAGCATTACCATTTCTTTTCAATATAGTATGGGTAAGCTTGAGATGGATAAATATTATGTTGTTTTTAGAGCTATTTGCCACTCATCAAAATTAATGAAAAAAACACAGGACATCTAAAAAGAAGTAGCACAGTGGTAAGGAGTTGTGCTGTCAACACAAAGGTGTGTGGTTCAATTCTACCAGCTGGTCCTTGAGAGAGAGATGGATGGACAGTCTCCTCCCATGAGTACTATTGCCTCTGAAAATCTGCTGGAGGGTCAGCTATGTGTAGGTTGCAGTGTGATAATACATAACAAGAACAATATATTATGCAACACATTAGAAAAATGAAGAATTAACAAGGTAAATAAGCATGACCAAAGATGGATGGAGATCTGGTTTAAAAGTTTATATGAGGAAACCTGAGGGACTTGACTGATGACAGGACTAGTTTTCAATAATACTATATGCTTGCCAAAGAAAGCTACTGCCAAGTCCAGCAGCAACAGAGGCGCCCAGCCTGTGCTCCGGAAGAGCTTCCCAGGATTCATCTGGCAAAGAACATCAGTATTATCGAATCTTTTACTAGAGTTGGTTCATGTCTGGAGTATTGTGAGGTTTCTGGAAGAAATTCAAACATCAGATAAAGTAACCAGACAATCTTCAAAGTCAATTCCAATTCTGAGATTCTACAATTCTTCTTGAATGTTTTGTAAAGTCTAAGAATGAAAAAAAGGTAGTTGCTTGAGAACTGCTTTTGATAAATTTGGATGAGAGGGAACTGTTTTGTTTTTCTTTATATCTATTCAGTTGAAAAAGAAATTTACAGTCCTCTCTAGGATGTCCTCAGAGATAGAACAAGGAACATCTTGTCAGGGAAAACATTTTTCCCCCCACCCTTACCAGAATTAATGGTGAAATCATATCTGGTACTTAGTGGGGAAGATATAACAATTTCTTTGTTGGCGAAATATCATATATATGGGTGAATCTAGGTATCGAAGGTCTATTAGTACTTTATAATATTATTTTGGTACAAGTAACTAAATTATTATAGTGCAAGCATGTGTAATTATCTTTGAATATACTTCTACACACGCATACACACTTTGAAAAGAAAATCAAGAAATGTCCCTATTGTAATCCCTAGTCAGACCACTATATTATTGTTTTCTACCAAAGAATTGGGTTCAAACCCATGGTTACTTTATTGTTGTTGTTGTTACGTGCCATCGAGTTGCTTGTGATGCATAGTGACTTTTTGTACAAAAACCCTGCTGTATTCTCTGCCAACCTCACTGCCCTAATCACTGAATTGAGCCATCTCATTGAAGGCCTTCCTCTCCTGCACTGTCCCTCCACTCACCCAAACATGATGTCCCTCTCCGAGGACTGGTCCCTCCTTGCAACATGCCCAAAGTACGTCAGACAAAACTTCAGAATCCTTGACTCCAAAGAGCATTCTGGTTTCACCCTCTTCAGGATAAACCTGTTTGTTCTCCTGGCAGCGCATGGTATATTCAACATTCTTCTCCAGCACCACAGCTCAAAGGCATCAATTCTCTTTCTATCATCCCTACTGCCCAGCTCTCTGATGCACAGCACGCAATTGCGAAGATGATAGCTGGGATCAGGCATACCTTAGTCTCTAGCCTGATGTCATTGCTCTTTAGTACTCTGTGATCCCTGACAGCTGACTTTATATATATAGAATTTTATATATAAATTGAGATTTAGAAATACATATAGAAGAATCCCTTATAAATGTAGCAATAAAAAGCATACTTTTACATAGTAACATGATTTGGATTATCAGGAAATTTTAAATTTACATGTCATATTATTATTTAGATTCAGTTGCATTATCTTTTCCTTCATTCTGGAATGTTGTTGTTGTTGTTATGTGCCATCGAGTCGTTTCCGACTCATAGCGACCCTATGCACAACAGCTCTAAACCCTGCTCTATCCTGCGCCAACCGCAC
>NW_006400068.1:1438557-1440367 GCF_000299155.1 Elephantulus edwardii
GCCAACTCCTGGAGGCTTGTTTTTTACCAATTCCTTCATAGCAACTTGAACTTCCTCCTTCATCACCATAGGCTCTTGCTCATATGTTATTTCATGAAATTCCTCTGTGTCAGCCAATTCCTTCTGATACAGTGACTCTGCGTACTCTTTCCATCTTCTTTTGATACTACCTGGATCATTCAACATTCTACTCAAACTACCTTTAAGTATTGCCACCCGTGGCTTGAATTTGTTTTTCAACTCCTTCAGCTTAAGAAACTCTGAGCAAGTCCGGCCTTTTTGGTTTTCTGACTCCAGCTCTCTGCACATTTCATTATAGTATCTTGCTTTGTCATCCCGAGTTGCCTTTTGACATTTTCTGTTCGGCTCTTTGATTTCTTGATTTCTTCCTTTAGCTTTGGCTTCTCGGAACTCTAATGTAATATTCAGAATCTCATCTGACATCCATCTTGGTCTTTTCTTCTTCTTTAGCCTTTGTAATGATCTTTTGCATTCTTCATGGATGATTATCTTTATATCCTCCCAGCACTAATTTGGTCTACACTTATTGATGCTCAAGGCCTCAAACCTATTCCTGAGATCGTTTTGAAATTTGAGTGGGACAGACTTAAGGTCAAACCTTGGTTCCAGTGGACTTGACTTAATTTTCCTCAACTTCAGCTTGAATTTGCATATGAGTAGTTGGTGGTCTGTCCCACAATCAGCACCTGGCCGGTTTTCACTGCTGATAATGAGCTCTCCAGCAAATCTTTCCACAAATGTAATCGATTTGATTCCTATGCATACCATCAGGTGAAATCCATGTGTATAGCCAGCATTTGTGTTTCTTATAAAAGGTATTTGCAATGAATAAATTATTGAATGTGCAGAACTCTATCTTTCTATCTCCAGCCTCATTTTTCTCACTGAGCCCATGTTTTCCTGCTACTGATGCTTCTTCCCTGTTCCCAACTTTTGCATTCCAGTCGCCCATTATTATTAAAGCATCTTGATTGCTTGTTTGATCAATTTCTGACTGCAAAAGTTGGTAAAAATCTTTTATTTCCTCTTCTTTGGCTCTAGTTGTTGGTGCATATATTTGAATGATAGTGGTAGTCACTGGACTTCCTTGTATGCATATGTATATTATCCTGTCACTCACCACATTGTATTTCAGGATAGATCTAGAAATGATTTTTTATTATGAAACAACCCCATTTTTTCTCACCTTTTCATCCCCAGCATAGTAAATCATATGATCATCTGATTCAAAATGTCCCATGCCAAGCCATCTCATTTTGCCAATACCTACTATGTCAGTATTTATGCATTCCATTTCTTTCTTGACAATGTCCAATTTTCCTACATTCATGCTTATCACATTCCACATTCCAATCAATAGTGTCTCCTCACATCTGTTTCTCTTTCTCTGTGTTTCCATTTCTAAGATCTCAGTTTCATTTGCCATGTCTGTTAGTCCAAATTATAATCTAAGTGTGCTTTATTGTACATAGGGTTTTCGAAGGCCTGTAATTTCAGAGGTGGATGGCCAATCCTTCTTCCTAATCTCTCTCAATTTTTAATTATATATAATAGTATCTGACAGACAAGCATTCTACAGAAAAGAGTAGATGAAAGACATTTACCTGTTAGAAAGACCAATATTCAATGTTGCTGCCCACCCAGCTACATATTTGGTTGGTTTTTTGTTTTTGGTGTTTTTTGGTCTTTTTTTCCGTTTGTTGTTTGTTTTTTTTTTAAATCCACCCTTTCCCTAATCCACCACCAACCCTTCCTACTTTTGCTTACAACATTCAACACCCATCTCCCA
>NW_006400068.1:1441043-1443599 GCF_000299155.1 Elephantulus edwardii
AAAAAAAAAAAAGAAAACAATAGTGTATTCAAATACTCCATAGTGAAGTGGGTGGAGAGAAAGGTAAGAAGGGGACCTGCAGATTACTGGACTAGTGGGAAAGAATGTCACTAGGTGGGAGTGAAAGCAGGCAGGTCTCAGGTCATTCAGAACCTTAAAAAGAATCTCAAGAAATATGAATAGGGGTATAATTATATGGGAAGGGGGCAGAGGACAGGATGAGGATTAAGGTAAAATATCCACTGATGTTATTTTAGATAATTCTATATGGAAATGGAAAAGAAATGGGAAAATAAAGCAAGAATAAATGTATAAAAATAACTGAGAAGTATTTTTGTATCTAGATTTAAAATATTCTCATTTAGAAGAGAGTGGTGCCAATGTAAATGGAGAAAATATAATTGATTTTGAAAACATTTATTTAAGGAATTTTAACTTAATGATGGTTTAGCTATGAAGAGTAAAAGCGAAGGTTGTATTAAACACTGGAATGTTTCATTTGTATATTTAGAATATGATAAATATAATGATACTTGTATTCATTGTAGAAGAAGTATAATTATTATTACACTTACACAGAGGAGCTCTGGTGGCCTAGTGGTGAGAAACTGCAATCTCAATCTCAAAGGCAGAAGATTGCCTCAGTCTCCACAGCTGCTCTGTGGGAAAACAATGAACAGTCTCCTCCCATTGCAATTTACTATCTCTGAAAACCCTCTGGAGGGTCAGCAATGGGTCAGTTCTGACTCAATGGTATAAAACAACAGCAGCAACAGACTTACAAGTATCATTAAACATATATCATTATACTTACATCAATGTTTATATCAATTATTGTAACTTGACAAGGACTAGAGTTGAAGACGTTAGGAGCGATTTTGTGAGGTCTTAAAAGACTTAATATTGGGCATAGATAAATAGTGATTAGTTTTGTAAGAGACAACGTACAGGAATGATCATGGAAACACAATGTGAATGAAGAAATGTGTGAAACACAATCTTTGAATGAAACACAATGTATATGAATTTTTCATGCAAACCAATACAAAATAGTTTTTTAAAAAGATAAGACCAAAGATCAAAGATAAGGTTTGAAGCCATTTCATTAATTTCATTTTAGAGTTGTGACGGTGGCATCTAATAGAATGACATAAAAGTTTTTTCAGTGACATGGATTAGAATAATTTTGTCTAGAAAGCTGAAAGAGAAAACTGGGAAGAAAAACAGGGAGAGAGATAAGGATCCACTTCCTAAATAACATGCCTCCGGAATCTCTATGAACTTTGATAAATGTAGTAGAGGGGCTTCAGGCCTTTTTTCCATGGGGTCATTATGAGTCGTGCTCAACTCAAAGGCAATCAACAACAACAACAAGAGAGGTAAGGAGTTGTACTGTCCATCCAAAGGTAAAAATATATCAGATGTTCTGTAGTAGAAAGATGGGCAATCACCTGCAATGTGATTTACAATTTCTAAAAACCTGCTAGAGGGTCAACTATGAGTCAGCTCACAACCACACAGGTAAGTAAAGAGAATGAATGTGTCAAAAAAGAAGGGAAAGGCCAATAATGTTGTCAAATATTACAAAAATGTTCATCTAATATGGTAAGAACTGAAATGTTTCACTGCATTAGCAAGATAGAGATCAATCATTAATGGCTAATTAGAGCTAGCTTGATAGAGTGCGTGTAATAGGAATTAGATGAAAATAACTGGGATGTAATTTGCCAAAGTGGATGGGCTGAAATTTTTAAAAGTGAATGCAAGATGTTAAATGATTATTGAGTGGAATGGGAGATATAATTGGCCAAAGACACATAATAAAATCCTGAGAGTATTAGAAGTCCAGTTGAGACACAGTTTATGAATTTACAATGGGATTTGTAATGTAGTATGAATTCCACCACAGTTAGTCACTTGTGAACAGGAATAAATAATGCAAGAAGATGGAGTCTTACATAATATGAACAGAAATTCAATAAGCAAGTAAAACATTATTAGTTTACTCGTTTAAAATAATGGAACTCAAAACTACCCCAGAGAAAGGATATAAAAAAATTATATAGTTAGTTAGTTAGTTAGTTAGTTAGTTAGTTAGTTAATGGTCCAGCAGAAAATACAGAGGTCAAAGGGCTGAAGCACCTGCACTTGATGAGGGCTAAGGACTGAAGCACTTGCACTTGATAAAAGGAAACAGAAACAGTAAAATAAGTTGAACCAACAAGTTGGGTGACTTTTGTTAGAAATTAATGTGCTTGAACTAGTGTGAATATACAACAGTTTCTCTATCCATTCATTTATTGATGGGCATTTAGGTTGTTTCCAACTCGTTGCTAGTGTAAACAAAGCCGCAATAAACATGGGTATGCATATATCTACTTGGATGCCATTTATGGTCTCTTTAGGGTACATTCCCAGTAGTGGAATTGCTGGGTCAAATGGTATCTCTTTTTGCAACTTTTTAAGAAAGCTCCACATCGCTTTCCACAGTGGTTGCACCATTTTACACTCCCACCAACAGTGAATAAGGGTTCCAGTCTCTCCACAACCGAGCCA
>NW_006400068.1:1444241-1447162 GCF_000299155.1 Elephantulus edwardii
TATTTTAAAGTCCTGTTCTTATGTTTTTAGAATACTATAAAATTATTGTTATTAATCTTCTCTAATAGCAAAATACAATAACTTGCGTAGCACAAGCAATTTGCAATATGCTTCTAGCCTAAATGCTGATGGTTTAAACCCACCAAATGTTATTAAGTAAATGAAATAAACTACATTCTTATGTATTTTATAAGGAATATGTGATTCACTGCTTCCATAGAGGGTACAGCTAAGGAAACCTATGGAGTATTTCTACTCTTGTAACACATGAGGTCACCATGAATTGGAGTCAACTCAATAGCAGTATGTTTCACTTTTACTTTTTGTCTTTTTAAATAATTTAATTGGCAATCTCTTCTCATATGATTTACTGCCTCTGAAAACCCACTGGAAGATTTAAATTTGATGGCACATAACAACAGTAAGAAAAAATTATATTATGGTTGATTTAAATTACAGCATATCAGAATTATCTTAGTTATACTTGATAGCAAAAAGGTAGTATGGTGAAAAATAAAAGACAACATTAGGTCTGCCTCCTATATTTATCACTTAGTTGGCACAGAATTCAGATGGGAAAACAGATGGTATTTACTGAGGCTCGAATAGGTCAGCAATTGCTTATTTCAGATTTAGAAGCAGGTAAAATCAGCCCGGTTTCACGATTTTTTTAATCCCCCCCCAACAAAACCATAAGTAAAATTGAAAGCATACACTCACCTGAACATACAGTTCTCTGAGTTCAAACTGAAATTTCTTAGGATCAGTGGTAATTGTAACTGGGCCAATTTCTGTGAAGACAAATATGACATGGGTCAATAAATAGCAATCAACAGTATTAAAGACTTGTAGTGTTTTTAGGTGCTCTTTCACTGTGCACTACGTGGTTATTTAAGAAAAAAATATTATCAGCAAAGATTCTTTCTCAATCAATAACTACTATAATATAACTTAGGATTCACTATTAATTATGCAAAACAACAAGAGTGAATTCTTAGCTTTGAGAAATCCCACTGTGAGGGGAAATATGGCACAAGATAAAGTCAGGTGTTCGATTTACTCTCTTTATCATTCTCACCAGTCAATGAATATTTATTGAGCACCTACTTTGTTGTTTCATCCAAGACTGTAAATCTTTGTGGAAGCAGACTGTCTCATCTTTCTCTTTTGGAGCATCTGAAGTGTTCAAACCATAGATCCTTTGATTAACAGCCAAAAAATTATCAACTACTAGGACACCATGGAATTCTACTCTATCCACTATGAGCTGGAATGGACTTGATGACTTTACTGCTAAGGTAAGCAAATCATATCTATTTTATAATCCAGTTTTGTCAAATCAAAGTGGGAAAACTATATGCAAATATTTGACAAGTTCAAAATAAAATATATGATACAAAAGAAATAAATAAACCTTTTCTCAGCACATAATATATTAAATTATGTCCCTTAAAATCATGCGCTAAACTATCAAGCTCTCTTGGGTTATTATAATTCCATTTGAGAATAGATTGTCTTTGTTATGTTAATGAGACAGAATTCGTGTCCCATGTGCTTTGAGTCAAAATCTTTTGAGGTACAAAGTGATTAAATAAACAATAGAGTCAGCAGAGACAGAGAAAAGAGAGACATCAAGGCACATGAATATCACCCAGCAAATACGCTAGAACCTGCTTCCAGAGCTTACTAAGACAGAAAATCTTCCCCAACTGTCAGCATCCTGAATCTGAGCTTCCAGACTCCTAAACTGTAAGAAAATATTTTTGTTTGAAATCCATCTATGTGAGGTGTATCTGTTACAATAGTACTAAATACATAGACATTGCATATCCTTTAAAGCTTTTAAGAACTTGGAAAAAGAATGTTAAAATTGCAGGAACAGTCCCTATCCCTTCGTTTTCTATGGTTGACTTGTCATCCACTGCTAGCATCAGTCTCCTGAGCTGGCTTTTCCCTCTATAATTTCCTTTGGGACTGTGGTCACTATCACCATTGCCCAGATATAATATACAAACCATTGCAGCAAATAGGGGCTTGAGGGGCCATTGTATTTACTGGAAAGTAAAGAATCAACTCAGAGAAAAAGGAGTCCAGGTGCTAGTTTGAGGTAATTTGACAATTATTAGCATAAGAAGAATACAGTATGTCTTTTGTAAGTAGCATAACCATCGATGCTCATACACTGATGAAAGATCACTCTCTAAAATAGGTCAGCTGATAGCATACTTCATGAATAGGCGAGGTAACAATTACTTTATGCAAAAAGCGGTATACACTCATGCAATAATGTTAACACTTGTCTGAGTATCATGCACACAGGCAAAATATCTTAAGTTCTAAGAACAGATAAAAGTTTCTTTTTTCTAATGTAAAAAGCTCTGGTGCCTAGTGGCAAGAAGCTGTGATGCAACCCTGAAGGCACAGTTTGAGGCCACTAGCTGTTCCACAGCAGAAGGATGGACAATCTCCTCCTGTGCAAGTAACTACCTCTGAAAACCTGATAGAGGGTCAGCTATGGGTCGGTTCAGACTCTATGGTACACAACAACAACAACAATGTAAATATAGGCTAGGTTCAGACCTAATGTAAAACCACAATACAAACACTATGTAGATATTAGAAATTAATTTTACAAAACATTTCCTAGTGCTCGATTCTGCAGCACATATACTAAAATTGGAATGATATAGAAAAGATGAAAATGATTCCTAAGCAAGGATGATACACAATTTTGTAAAGCGGTCCATATTTTTCAGTTCATAGCAATAGGCACACACATATAAAAGTAAGAGGAAGAATCTATGCCCTAACTCAATACCTTCATCAAATAGAAAAAGAACAATAGAATCCTACTGCCTCTAGAAGAAAAGAAATTATAAGGACAAGAGCTGAAACTAATGAGATAGAAAACAGAAAAACAA
>NW_006400068.1:1447282-1468593 GCF_000299155.1 Elephantulus edwardii
AGAAGAAGAAGAAGAAGAAGGAGAAGGAGAAGGAGAAGGAGAAGGAGAAGGAGAAGGAGAAGGAGAAGAAGAAGAAGGAGGAGGAGAAACAACAACCGATAACTGGATTAAGAAATAATAGAGGTGACATCACAACAGAACCAGATGAAATTAAATCTATAATACTGGTATACTATGGAAAGCTATATTCTGATACATTAAAAAACTTGGAGGAAATGGACAAATTCCTTGAAACTCATGTTCAACCTAGACTGACAAGGATAGATATAGAACACTTGAGCAGCTCATAAAAAAATTTCCTCATAAGAAAAATCCTGGACCAAATGACTTTGAGGCTGAATTCTACAAACACTCAAAGATGTATTACTAATTCTACTTAAATTATTTAAAAAAAACAGAAAAAGAACACGCCCAGAATAATTCTATGAAGCAATCATAGTCTTAATACCTAAACCAGGCAAAGGTACTACCAAAAAATAAAACTACATACTAATATCTTTCATGAATATGGATGGAAAATCCATAAAAAAATCCTAGCCAATAGAATACAAAAACACATAAAAAAATAATTCATCATGACCAAGTAGGATTCAAAAGAGGTATCCAATAATTGTTAAGCATAAGAAAAACAAGCAGTGTAATCCATCATATTAACAAAATAAATAACAAGAACCATATGATCTTACCAATTGATACAGAAAAGGCATTTGACAAAATCCAACACCCCTTCCTGATAAAGACAATAAGCAAAATTGGAAGAGAAGGGTGTCTCTTTAACATAGTCAAAAGTATATATGCAAAACTAAAAGCCAACATCATTCTCAACAGAGAAAGATTAAAAAGCATTTTCTTTGAGAACAGGGACAAGGAAAGGATGTCCACTGTCAACACTTCTGTTCAATATTTATTGGAAGTGCTTGAGAGGTCAATACAACAAGAGAAGGAAATAAAGGCATCCAGGATTGAAGTATGTGCCCTGTTCATGGATAGGAATACTCAATATTGTGAAAATGACAATCCTACCAAAAGCAATTTACATGTTCAATGCAATCCCAATACAAATACCAATGTCATTTTTCAAGGAGATCAAAAGGGAAATTTATTTAGTCAAGTTTATTTAGAGAGGAAAGAGTCTCCAAATTAGCAAAGCATTTCTGAAAGACAAAAATGAAGTGGGAGGCATAGCATTCCCTGACCTCAAAATCTACTAGGCAATGGTGATAACCAAAACAGCACGGTACTGGCACAATGACAGGCACATAGACCAAGGGACCAGAATTGAGAACCCAGAAGTGGACCCAACTGTCTATGGCCAACTGTTATTCGACAAGAAAATAAAACCTATCAAACAGGGAAATGGCAACCTATTCAGCAAATGGTGCTGGCAAAACTGGACTGCTATCTGCAGAAAGCTGAAAAAGGATCCATATCTCACACCATACACAAAAATCAACTCAAGGTGTATCAGAGAGCTGGGAGTAAAGCTCAAAACCATAAAGTTCATAAGAGACAAAGTAGGATCAAATTTAGACAGCCTAGTCTATGGTATAAAGAGACTGTCAAATACATCAAAAATGCACAATCTGGAGAGGACAAAATAAATGAATGGGACCTTCTAAAGATGAAATCCCTGTACGTATCAAAAACTTTTTTTCAACAGAGTGAAAAGAATACCTATTGACTGGGGAAAAACACTTGGCAATACTATTTGAGACACAGATTTCATATCAAAAGTTTACAGAATCCTACAGGGTTTCCACAAGAAAAAAACTGGTGACACAATTACAAAAGTGGCAAAATACATGGAAAGACTTTTCACAGAGGAAGATATTCAGAAAGCCAACAGCCACATGAAGAAATGCTCAAAATCATTGGCAATAAGAAAGATGTATATCAAAACCACAATGAGATACCATCTCACTCCAGTAGCAGTGGCAAAGTTTAACAGGACAAGTAATAAATGTTAGAGAGGATGCCACAAAATAGGAACTCTTGTACAAAGTTGGTGGGATTGTTAAATAATACAACCACTCTGGAAGGCAGTTTGGCATTTCCTCAAAAAGCTGAACATAGAAATTCCGTATGACCTAGCTATTCCAATGCTTACCTTGAGATAATGAGAACTGAGGCACAGATGGAGACTTATACACCAATGTTCATAGCAGTGCTATTCACCATAGCAAGAACATGGAAACAACCTAAATGCCCAACCACAATCGAATGGAATGAGAAATTACAGTACATTCACAAAAAAAGAATACTATGCAGTATGTGAGAGCAATGACTTTGTAAATCACTAATAAACTTGGAGGGAGTGGAGACCATTATGCTAAGTGAACTACGTAAGTCTCATAAGGACAAATACTATATAGGACCATTATAATAGAACATATATGAGGATCCAAGGGGGAGAGTGGGAGAGCAGAGGAGTGAGAATGGGCAGGGTTGGGGGGGGGTCAAGGTGGGGGATGGTTTTTCATAGGGTTGCACAATTTGATGTGTGGAGGCAGAGTAAAGAAAAGGGAATGGGAAAAATCTGGTGTGAAAAGCAATGTATACAAATTTGTAAGGAAACAAAACCAAAAAATTTATTTTAAAAATGCAAACCAAAATCATTTTCGAGCTTCAAAGGCATACTGCCCATAAAAGATTTAATAGTTTCAATGGATAATAATTAATTAGCCAGAACTCCTATAATATTCTGCATGTGGTACAAAATAGACTGGAGGATTTTGGAAATGAATGAGGTAAATTGGAAAGGAAGCACACTTTATGAGCCATAACCCATGTAATTTTTCTAAGCAATTATGCCTCAATCCTTCACAATAGATCTTGGACACCTTGCAATATGCAAAAGGAATGATGGGGCAATTGGAGAAGCTGTGTGAAAATGCAAACATCTGCATTCCATACAAAGCAGGCCAGTTATTAACTATGTAAAAGTCATGTCCCAAGTATATGGAAAATCGGAGAAGCCTACTCCCTCAAGACTAAACAAAGGCGTACTTTGCAATGGAATGCAAAACAGCAAAGACTATGCCAGGCAGTTACACCCTGACATATAAATTGTCAGCAGCATTGTCAAGCCAAGTTTCTGTGTTCCTATATGGGGTAATACTGTAATAACCCTAGAATTTAAAACTCAAGAAGTACAACTGAACAATAACAAAAAAACTTAGGTTTGGGGGAAATTACATAAAAATAAACAGTGTAGGCATGCAAGAACAGTACCTATAATAATAAAAAAATTAGTCCTGGATATATGACTATTCTTTAAGAGTAGAGATTGGAGTGGCATCCACTTCCTAAACAACATGCCTCTGGAAACTCTATGAACCTTGATAAATGTCGATAGTTATAGTAAAGCTTCAGGCCTTTTGTTCATAGGGTCACTAGGACTCGTGTTCAACTGAAAGGCAATCAACAACATTAACACTGAAATGAAAGAAGTGATTAGTCTTCCTTTTAGTTATTTAGGGACTTTCAGATGTGCAACTGTTTTCAGAGAAGGTAAGAAATCTCTGCTGAAATTCATTAATAAATACTTTTTCAAATAACACTGTACAACTGAGACAAATCTTTTATCAGCTATAAGAAATTCTCAAAAGTCATAAAGACTTGTGAGCTGCCATATCCCTGCAGGTATAAGCACCATTTCCAGCACTTCTGAATGGAAGTTATGACTATTTGGTAAAATCAATCCTCCTCCCTTTCAGGCATTCTTCCATCCCGGTCTTTCTCTCCACTTTGTAAAATCCTGTGCCAGTTGTATCCTTAGCAATTTCCGCTTTTTCCCTATTGCTCATGTTGGTTTCATCCTCTGCCAAGTCTTTGATGACATTCAGCAGGTAAAAATTTGTCCTCTTTTCCTGCCTGAACAGAGTCCTCTACTGCTTGTAGAATTAAATGGGAACTCTCCAAAGCATTCCAGGTCCTCTTTGCTATGTATCTAATCTTCAAACTTTGTCAACACCTGTAGGATGAAGCTACTGCTCATCTTTGTTATTCTGTGGCCAGTTCCACTCTCTTTCATCTCTCATGCGTCTCTCATTCTGAAAGGCCAACTTAAGCTCTATCTCTTTCATATTTTCTAGTTTGTGTTCAAGGTACTTTGATAATATTTGTACAGTAAAAACTGGGGAAGAATGAAGGTGCATGACACTTAACATAATGAAAAGATCAACTCCAGTTTATTACTTTACCAGGTTGTGGGGGAAAAATTCACCAAAAATATTAGAACCATGAAACTCCAAATTGAATCATAGAGTTAGAAGAAGTATCGAAGATCATTTAACAAAATCTCTTGAGTTTACAGAGAAGATGAAATTGGAAAACGTGGATAATAAAAAAGCAAAGTAAGATAGATACTCAACAGCATTTCCTACACTGAGCAATATGTACAACTCACTAAATTTACGTCTTAGCCAGGTCTGCATTCTACCTAAACACTCCATCACTATCAACTCTCTCCTCCATTCCTCTGGACCATGGGAAGGATGAGTCATGCTCAAAGACTCTTAATTTGACCACATAAGACTCAGAAACTTCTATTGTCACATGCCTGGAAATTATCTTTCATAGAATAAATTTTTCAATGTGCTAACACTGAAAATGAAATTGATATCAATAGGGAAATGAACTAATTTGGTTTATTTAACTGAAATTTTGAACTTCACTTTCTTTTGAAATCTTTGTAGCAAAGAGAACACAGAAAAGTAAATAAGAAAAACAATACCAATTATAACAGCTGACCACAAGATTAAAAATTTAGGAACAAATCTAACTAGAGACACAAAAGTCTTATACTTGCATCTGAGAGCTAGACAATGACTTGTCTTTGAGCTATGGTTCTGAAGAAGAGTGTTGAATATACCATGGACTGCCAGAAGAACAAACAGATTCATCGAAGAGAGGGTAAGACAAGGCTGCTCCTTGGAGGCAAGGATTCTGAGGCTTCATCTGACATACTTTGGGCATGTTGTAAGGAGGGACCAGTCCTTGGAGAGGGACATCATGTTTGGAAGGGTGGAGGAACAGAGGAAGAGAGGAAGACCCTCAATGAAATGGATTGATTCAGTGACTGGGATATTCACTATTCAGAGATAGTAAAGTTGGCACAGGATAGAGCAGGTTTCAGGGCTGTTGTACATAGGGTTACTATGAGTCACAATCAATTCGATGGCACATAAAAACAACATCAAGTTTTTATTTTCCATAAAATAAAAAGAGATCTAGATAAATTGAAGAATATACAATATGCAAAAAGAGGAAGACTCAATATTGTGAAAATGACAATTCTACGAAAAGTAATCTGCAGATTTAATGCAATCCCAATATGGATACTCATGCCATTCTTCAACAAAATTGAAAACGCAATTTCCAGTTGTTTCTGGATAGGACAGAGACACCTAAAAAAGAAAACAAAGTAGAGGCATCACACTCTCTGTTCTGAAAGCTCATTACACAGAGTAAATAGTCAAGACAGTACAGACTAGGTTAGCAACAATTGATATCAATAGGGAAATGAACACAGACCCAGAATAGACTATAATCATATAAAATAATAATATATAATATAATAGACATAGAATAGAATTGCAAACCCAGAAATCAAATCATCTACTTAAAGGCAAATGATCTTCATCAAAAAGACAAAATACAATTAAGCAGGGAAACAACAATCTCTTTAGCAAATGGTGCTGGAAAAATTGAATATCCATCTTAGGAAACTGAATCAAGATGCAAACCACACACTACACACAAAAACCAACTCAAGATGAATTAGGGACCTAGTAATAAAACCAAAAACAACTATAAAGTTCATAAAAAATAGGAATAAACCTCAGCAACTGATAGAATATCAATTGACATATTTCAGCAAACAGATGTTATATTAGATGTACTCACTAGACAGGGCCAAGAAATCTGGAGGACAACTATCTGGGCAATTGAGTGGAAGAGGTTCATACTTATTCCCATTAGATAAAAAAGGAGGACCCAACAGAGTGCAGAAAATTATCAAACAATGTCACTAATATCACACACAGGCACAATTCTGTTGAAGATTATATATAAACCACTGTAACAGTACACCAACAGAGAACTACTAGAAATGCATGCTGGAATTAGAACAGGCCTTAATACTATGGACATCATAGCCAATGTCAGATGGATCTTGGCTGAAAGAAGAGAGTACCATAGGAATGTTTATCTATGTTTTCTTGACTATGCAAAGGCATTTGACTGTGTGGATCACAACAAATTGTAGCTAACATTAAGAAGAACATCTGATCCCAGAACACCTGACTAGGTGTAGATTAGGAGGCAGCCATCAGAACAAAGCAGGAAACATTACATGGTTCCACATTAGGAAAGGAGTAAGTCAGGAATGTGTCCGGTTTCCATATCTTTTCAATCCATATGCAGAACAGTTCATTCAAGAGGCTGGACTTTATGAAAAGGAATGTGGCAGTGGGATTGGAGAAAGACTCATCAACCACCTTTGTTATGCAGATAACACAACCTTGCTCATTCAAAACTGAGGAGGACCTGAAGTGTTTGCCCCAGAAGGACTGAGGTCTCCAAGATTAGTGAATTGAACATCAAGAAGACAAAGATTCTCACCAGTGGCCCAATTGGCAACACCATGCTGGATGGAGAAAAGATTGAGATTGTTAACAATTTCAGCTTGCTTGGCTCCACAATCAACATTATTGGTACCAGCAGTCAAGAACTCAAAAGATGAACTAAATTAGGAAAATCTGCTGCCAAGGGCCGCTCCTGAAGGCTGAAGAGCAATGATTTAAATCTAGAGACTAAGGTGTGCCTGATCCAAGCCATGTTCATCACAGTTGCTTGCTATGTATCAGAGAACTGGACAAAAGCTAAAGAAGGCTGAAGAAGAATCAATGCCTTTGAATTGTCATACTGGAGAAGAGTATTTAGCATACCATGGACTGCCACAGAGTAAATAGTTTTGTCACGGAGAAGGTAAAACCAAGTCACTCTCTAGAGGCAAGGATTTTGACATACTGTGGGTATGTTGCCAGGATGGACCAGTCATTGGAGAAGGACATCATGACTCAAAGGATGGAGGGACAGTGCAAAAGAAGACCTTGGAGTAAGGGATTGAAACAGTAACTGAGGTAAAGAAGACAGGTATGTCATCTACAGTGATTTTTGCTCAGGACAAAATATGGTTCAGGACTATTGTATATAGGGTCATTATGAGCCACAAGCTACTTGACCGCACATAACAATAACAACAACAATATATGGCATGCACAGACTTTCAAGCATACCTAAAAACCTACAGCCAGAAGAGGATAAAATAGATGAATGGAACTTTTGAAAAATCAAATCCTTGAGTGCGTCAAACCTTCTCCAATGTAGTAAAAAGGAAGACTACAGACTGGGAATAAAATATTTAGCAAAGATATATCTGATAGATGACTCATAACTAACATGTATAGAGTGATATATCACATCAACAACAAAATTATAAACAACACAATCACAAAATAGCAGAAGAGATAAGTAGAAGCTTCACCAAAGAAGAAGGCCAAATGATAAGCAAACACATGAAAAAATGCTCAAAGTTGTTAGCTATTAGAGAGATGCCAGTCAAAACTAAAATGAGATATCATCTCTCCCCAGCAACAATAGCAAACTTCAACAGTACAGCAAACAACAAATACTAGTGAGGACGCAGAAAGATCAGAACTCTCATACATTGCTGGTGGGAATATAAAATGGTGCAAGCATTACAGAGGGCAGTTTGGCACCTCCTCAAAAAGTTGAAAACAGAAATCCTATTAACCCAGCTATCCCACTTCTGGGAATATACCATAAAGAAATCAGAAGAGTGACACACATACATGTTTGCATACCTATGTTTATCACAGCATAATTCATAATAGTAGAGATGAAAATAAGTCGTAGCCCAAGTGCCTATCATCAATTGGATGGATAGAGAAACTATGGTATGTTAACACAATAGAAAATTATGCAGCTTTGTAAAACAATCAACTCGTAAAGCACACAATATGAATGAGTCTTGAAGACAGTATTCTTAGTGAAATAGTCACAAAGCGTCCAATGATACCTAAGACCATTACTGTAGTAATGGGGTGGAGATGAAGGGGTAGGAATAAGGAAAAGAATAGATAGATAATGTACACTGCACTGGAATGGGTGAAAGGAAGGACAGTCTGAAAGGAATGGATGATTAGAAATTATGTGTAAGACAATTAATTTCCATGAACGAGATAAGCATTAAAAACGGACTTGGGGAAGGGGGAAGGAGGAAAATGTGTGTGAATAGATGAATGAAAATCACTCTTTTTATAAACTTTTACTGAAATGAAAAAAATAGATTATGTAGGTATAAGGAAAATCTAACCTAGAATACTAAGGTAATTTCTTCAAACTGTTGTGCATATTGACTCCATTTAAGACATTCATATGGTATTCAATTTTCTAGGCATTCTTGTGTGGCTGGGAGGAAAAATCACTGATAGTACTGACTGCTCAACTGACAGGTATCAATTTGCAACTACTCACCAAAAATCAAGGAACTCTAGTCACATAGTGCATAACATGTTGCAATATTAACCAAAACGCTGGCAGTTCTCACCCACCAGCTGCTTCAGAGGAAAGATTGTCAGTCCCTCCCATTAAGATTAATATCCTCAGTTATCCACAGGAGGATCACTATGATCCAGAATTCTCCAGGGCAGTGAGTTAGGATTTTTGGTGTTTAACTGAGAAAGTGGTGACTTGAATCCATCCAGAAGAAAGATTCAAGAAAAGCGCAACTCCAACAGATTGCCCTGCTAGTGTATAGTCCTACTCTGAAAGATACAAAGTCAACATGAACTAGTATCAGCCACAGTAATTGTTCTGTTATGCTCTGTTTGTAATAATAGCTAAAATAGCTTGTTCTTTGCTTTAATCAAATAATTGTTGTAGATAATCAATAGAATTACTTTTCACCTATTTCACAAAGAAAAAAAATCACTAAAATAATACATATCTGCAAATAGAAGAACCATGTCATGCTTCAGGAAAGCATTCCTAACTAAAATCCAAACAGAGTCTGAAATTCTAAAGTTGTCTTTCCTCTTTTCAAAAATGTTGTTATTTTCCGTTTCCTAGAGATTTATCAGACATTTGGACATAGTTTCAGCATCTCAACCATTGTTCTCTTAATCTGAGTTGTTGGATTTTTCTTGACAAAATAATGGAAAGAAGTTCACAATATAATGTTTTCTTTCATTGCTTCATTTGGCAGGACCATATCAAGTTCCTCATTTCCTTTCTCCTTTTCATCAACAGAATTCTGGTTCTACAGCTTCTCTTTATTCTCTTTATTAAAGTGTTTCCACAATAATTACGGGAGTGTTTTCTGATGCCTTTTGGGATGTAAATACTGACTGTATATAATTTAATTAATGTTGTTGTTGACTGCCTTCACGTAGAGCATGATTCATAGTGACCTGATGAACATAAGGCCCGAAGCCCCTCTGCAACTACCTACATTTATCAAAGTTCATAGGGTTTCTGGAGACATGTTGTTTAGGAAGTGGATGCCACTCCTATTTTCAAACCTGTCATAGTGGGTTACTGTTGTTATGTGCCATTGTGTCACCTGTGATGCATAGTGACCCTATGTACCACAGCTCTGAACCCTTCTTTGTCCTGAGCCAGTCTCACTAATTCCAAAACACTGACCCCACTCATTGTATCGATCCATCTCATCCGAGGTCTCCCTCATCCACCCTCTTGAGCATGATGTCCTCCAAGGACCAATCTCTTCTGGCCACATGCCCAAAGTAAGTGAAGCACAGCTTCAAAGTTCCTCCAAGGAGAGACTTGGTTTCACTCCAAGACAGACGTATTTGTTTTCTTGGCAGTCCATGGTATGGTCGAGACTTCTCCAGCACCACAACTCAAAGGCATCTGTTCTTCTTCTATCATCCTTAGTCATTGTCCAACTCTATGAATTTAATTAATAGTGTTCACAATTTCTTCATTCTACTTTTACAAAGGTAATTATTTTACTTTATATTTATAGTTACAAATTAATAAATACATAATAAACTAAAAAGAGAATCCCTACACTGCATTATCCACCAGTCACTGTCAATTATATTATAATAGCTTGTGCTATGATGCTGGAAGTTCAGCCACTAGTATTTAAAATAGCAGAAAGATCACACATGACAAACAAGCTGTAGTGGAGCATCCAGATTAAGACAGACTAAGAAGAAAGGCCTAGTGATTTACTTGTAAAATTGAGTCAGTGAAAAGTCCAAAGTCACAACTGACTTTTGTCCAATTTATGGTAAGAGATGAAAATATTTCAAATACACAAGCTATCATAATCATGAACCCCAGCATACCAACAGTTATAAAGATGGGCTCAGGACCAGACAAGATTTTTGTTCTATTTGTACATGAGATGTACCTGAATTAGACTCAACTTTATAGTAATAAATTACAAAAATAAACTGTGCTACACATTTACTCGTGTTTCCAAAAAATATGTAAGAGGCAAAACCATGTGTGAATCCCAAAGCCTGGCATGATACAAATTTATTTTTCTGGTTGAAACTTTTAAGCTAGCAAACTTTGAAAAGGAAAAAAAAGGCTAAGTCAGCCTCTGAGACAACTAAGTTATACAGATGGACAGTAAGTTCTTTCTGTTTCTAAAGGTAAGAGAGAGATTCTTGAACACTAGGGAAATGTAAAGACAACAAGCAAGATACAAGTATAAGATGCAAGGAAAGCACCAAGTTGGCAAAGAGTAACAAAAAAGAAAAAAGGAAAACAAACAAAAAAAAAGCAAAGAGAGTCCAGGTTTCAGGACGTGGCTTGTTCCAACCCCACTGACGAGCCAAACCACAATATGGTCTCTTCCCTAAAGATTCTCCTCTGGCTCAATTAGTTTAACAGAAACCAATCCTAATGTCCTTCATGCATTTAAGGCCATTCACAACAACTATGACACTATGAGTTGTAGCTGACTAGATAGCACCTATTAACACTATAATTAGAGGGAGTGCTAATGGCCTATGAGTAAGAAGTGCTGCCAACACAAAGACAGGTGGTTCAAATTCAGCAATTGCTCTATGGGCGAAAGATGGGCAACCTCCTTCTGTGAGATTTAGAGTCTCTAAAAATCTACGTGGCATTCAGCTAAGAGCTGGTTCCAACCTGATGGCAATGAGTGTGAGAATACAATTATAAATATTAAAGGCACTGTTTTCTGAAAAAAAAATTCGTAACTGTGCTCCCTGCTTTGAGGTCCTATAGAAAATCAGATCAATAATTGTGTTTATGTTTATCCCTTACAGTTTAATTTACACTCTTTCCAGATCTTCCTAACCTCACTATATTGTAATGTTGCTGTCCAGCATCAGAGTTGAATGATTTGCATTTAACCTATACAAACCATTTCCTTATTTTCAGCCCGCCTAATGCCAAGTGTATTTCAAGACTCATTTAACTGAGTGCATTCCTATTTACATTAGAACCGGTAATTTTCAGGACCACTTGCTGGGCTTTAATGATTGCTTTGGCAATAAAGTCATGAATTTGCTGGGTTTTATACAACGAAGCCAATGATGAATTCATGTACAGCATGCTAAGTAACATCTGATGAAATAGCATTCTGCTTCACTATCCAAAAAGATTTTCCATGTTGACAATGAGCTGTACGTATGGCAACTTTAAAATATGTGCGTTTTTTTTAAAAAAAAATTACAGACAGTATGTGCACAATGCAAGGATCATTTCATTTTTCTTCATGGACTGCTGAAACAGGATATGGAAAAAATTGTAAACATGAATTCATGATTTCAGCAATGTTACACAGCTGTTTAGAACAGGAAACAAAGAAGAATGCCTTCATAATTGGCACAGGGCTTCGAGGTATACTGAGTAGGATGTTATTGCTTAGGCTGGACATTAGCCAAGCAAACAGCACTTTTGCAAAAACAACCGTGGGATTTTTAGTGTCCAACAAAGTACAAAATCTGAGTTTTACATCTATTCCTAAATATAAAGTGGCACTTTTAAGCTCAAAACATAATATGCATTGGCCAGGCATTCTTAACAGAGACAAGAAAATGTATAATAGTGTACCTTACATGTTTTTATAATTTGATAAACATGATTTAAGTAAAAAAGCATTCCAATGTAATCAAGGTACTGCAAGGCAACTAAAAAGAAAACGAACATTCTCCAAGAATATTGTTTCATTTAAATGATGATATTACTGAAAGAAAATGTGTTTAAAAATATTGGAATGTATTCCAAAGTTCTAATTGCTCATTTAGATAACTCTTTGGCATCATATTTTTTTCCCAAATAAATCTAGATATAATAAAGAAAATAAAAATTTAAAAAATAAAATGTTAGGGAAAAAAAATATATATATATATATCTGTTCACAAGCCATTATAAAAGGATCATTGACATTTTCCAAATTTCCACATGTTATGAGAATAGACTTAATTTCAGCCCTGATTATTTCCACAAAAGCAAAATAAATGTACACAATCTTTTGATCATGTTTACAAAGGGAATATAATTCAGTGGTCCAAAGGACATACTTATGAAAGAAACATTTTTGCATAAAAATACGGAGATTAATCTTTGTGCTTACTGTCTTGAAATTCTTAATCATTTTATCTTGGTAGTGAACATACACTGGAGGCCTGAGCTTTGGCTAACATGTGGTCTTTTCCTGCTCCCCTTCAAGGGAAGATTCCTCCACCACCTGGTTTTCCACCCTGATACCACAGGCTGTACATCAATACCTCTTTCCTAACTGTGTCCTGCTGCCACTTTAATCCCAGCAGGTTCCACGTATGGACATTTTGAGAGTTGGAGCATCTTGCACCTTTTCAAAACCAGGTATGGTGGCCAGCACACCCTCTCTCATCTGGAAGCACTGTCACGCTACCAGGAGACCAGAATTCAAGCTTGAGGAGGATGAACTCTCATTCACTTCCAGATAAGCACAAATCATGGCTCAGTGATGAATCTAATCATCTTTAGGAGTTTCTTGTCTTCCAAGGCTTCATTTGTGAGGAAAAATATCTAATTCAACTTAACTATGTTTCCAGTCTGGCTAGGGAAATGCTTATATGCATTTGTTTATTACAGGAAACCAGGCTGCCTGCTTGGGCAAGGAGGAGGTCCACATCTGTCTGGAGGGAATACATGTGCCTGTGAAGGTCTGCACTTGGACCATAATTATACCAACAATTCTTCCTGTGCTTTAAAATCAGGAAAGGTTTAAATCAAGTTTGTATCCTTTTTACATACTTATTCATTCTTTATGATGTGCAAATAATTTGAGAAGCTAAACTCTATATCTTCCTATGAATGAATATGAATATGGCATTGGGATCAGAGGAAGAACCATTGAGAACCTGCATTAAACAGATGATACAATCTCTCTTGCTGAAAGTTAGAAGGACTTGAAATGCTTTCAGTGGAAGACCAAACACTATAACCTTAAAATATGGATTGCATGTCAGCAGCAAGAAGACAAAAATCCTTACCACTGGACCAATAAGCAACATAATAAATGGAGAAAAGTTTGAAGATGTCAATTATTTCATCTTACTTGGATCCACAATCAACACCACTGGTACAAGCAGTCAAGAAATCAAAATAGATGTTGCAATGGAAAAGTATGCTGTCAAAGACCTTTCCAAAGTAAAAAGAAGCAATTATTTTAGCTTGAAGACTAAGGTGTGTCTGATTCAGATCACGGTCTTTTCAGTTATTGCTATGCATCTGATAACTGGAAAACGAATAAGGATGACAGAAGAATTAATGTCTTTGAGTTGTGGTGTTGGAGAAGAGTATTAAATATCCTACGGAATTCCAAAAGAATAAACAGGTATGCTGTTTGTTGTTATTGTTGTTGTCATCATTATTATGTGCCATCAAGTCACCTGCAACTCATAGTGACCCTATGTACAAGAGCTCAGAATCCTGTTCTATCCTGAACCAACTTTATTATCTCTGACACATCTACTCCCATTACCTCAGTCATTGAGTCAATCCATCTCATTGAGGGTCTTCCTCTCTTGAGCTGTCCCTCAACTCTCCCAAGCATAATATCCCTTTCCAAGGACTGGTCTCTTCTTGCAATGTGCCCAAAGTATGTCATATAGATCTTGAGAATTTTTGCCTCCAAGGAGCAGCCTGGTTTCACCCTCTCCAGGATGAACTTATTAGATCTCTTATAGAAGTTTAAAGTGAGGTAATCCCAGAACATTTGATTGTGCAAATGTGAAACCTATACTTGGACCAAGAGGCAGTCATCAGAACAGAGCAGGGAGACACTACAGGGTTCAAAATAAAGAAAGGGGTTCGACAGGGATGTATTTTGTCTCCATACCTTTTCAATCTGTATACAGAACAGATCATCCGAGATGCTGGACTGTATGAGGAGGAATGTGGCATCAGGATTGGTGGAAGAGTCATCAGCAACCTGCGTTATGTGGATGACACAACCCTGCTTGCTGAAACTGAGGAGGACCTGAAGCGTTTGCTGCAGAGGGTCAGGGACTGCAGTCTTCAATATGGATTGAAGTTCAACAAGAAAACAAAGATTCTCACCACTGGTCCAACTGGCAACATCAGTATGGATGGTGAAGAGATTGAGAGAGTTAACAGTTTTAGTTTACTTGGTTCCACAGTCACCACTCTTGGTAACAGCAGCCAGGAAATCAGGAAACAAATTGCATTGGGAAAGTCAGCTGTGAGGGACCTCTCAAGAGTACTGAAGAGCAGCAACGTCAGGCTGGAGACTAAGGTGCGCCTGATCCGGGCTATTGTCTTTGCAATTACATGCTATGCATCAGAGAGTTGGACAGTGAATAGGGATGATAGAAAGAGAATTGATGCCTTTAGCTGTGGTGCTGGGGAAGAGTGTTGAATATACCATGGGCTGCTAGGAGAACAAACAGGTTTGTCCTGGAGAGGGTGAAGCTGGAATGCTCCTTGAAGTCAAGGATTCTGGGGCTTCGTCTGGCATACTTTGGGCATGTTGCAAGGAGGGACTGACCTTGGAGAGGGACATCATGTTTGGGAGAGTAGAGGGACAGCTCAGGAGAGGGAGACCCTCGATGAGATGGATCGATTATGTGACTGGAGTGGTGAAAATGAGTGTGTTTGAGACTGTGAGGTTGGCACAGGATAGAATGGCATTTAGGGCTCTTGTACATAGGGTTGCAATGAGTCGCAAGTGACTCAATGGCACATAACAACAACAACATAGCAGTTTATGGTATATCTTGAACAAAGTGCAGCCACAGTGTTCCTCTAAGGCTAGGGTGGTGATGCTACATCTCACAAACTTGGATTATGTTGCTAGGAGAGACTATTCCTTGGATAGAGACATGATGCTGGGGCTGAGGAAAGGTCAGTAAAAGAAAGGAAGATCTTCATTGAGATGGTTTGACATGTGATTGCAGTAATGGATTCAAGTGTATCAAAGATCATAAAGATGGCACAACATAAGACAGAGTTCAGATCTGTTGTTTACAGTGTTAATAAGAGTAGTATTCAACTCAGTAGCATCCCTGTAGTCAGGTGAATAACCTCAAAGGCTCCACACTAGATGTATCTTTTCTTTTTTGACTTTCTGGAGTCTGATTTAAATTATTAGCATGAAATTTTATATTTTTTAATAAAATTTTAACTCCTCTTTATATTGTATATTGTTCACCTTAAATTCCATTATGAGAGATATTAATACTAGAAGGACTGAATACTGAAAGGAACCCTAACGATACCATCCATGTTTAAGTACTAGGGTTTCTAATCAAAGGATTCCTGGCTGGAATCCACCAGCTTCTCAGTGGAAGAAAGATGTGTCAATCTGTTTCCCCAAATGTGACAAACTAGGAAATCCTATGGGATATGTCTGCCCTGTTGTACAGGGTCACTACTGATGAGAAGCAACTCTGTAACAGGTTTTGGTTAAAAACAAATTTGTTTTGGTCTTTCTTCAATCTCCTAAATTATTCAAGGGAGCTCTGGTGGCCTACTAGCAAAAATGCTGCACTGTAATCCCTAAGGCACACAATTTGTGGTCACCAGATGCTCCATGGGAGAAGGATGCGCAATCTCTTCCTGTGCAATAGCAGCCTCTGAAAACCCACCTGAGGGTCAGCTCTGGGTCGGCTCCTGCTCTATAGTTCACCACCACCACAAAGAAGAAAAACAAACCAACACTATAAAGGTGGATGGAGTAAGTAATTTTAATCCTAGGAAAAAACATTAGTATTACAGTTTTGTTGTTGCATTGGGACATACAGAAGAATCTTGATGTCATGGGGGTTAAAGAATCCAGTGGCTAAACAAAATATCTACATCTTGAATCCAGTTGCTTCAAGGGAGAAAGATGAGGCAATTTACTTCATTAAAGATTTACAGCCATAGCAGGGAGCTCAAGATCAAAGTCGTGGGGGACATCAAGGTCAGATGGCATATCACAGTCGACAAAGACAATTTAGTAAGTACTGACTGGATTTTGAAAGCTTGCAAGCAGTTATTGAAAGTGCAACTATTTGTCTTTACCTGTTGGCAGCAAATAGGTTCTATTGTTATGGGTCATCGAGTGGAGTGCAATTCATGGCAAACTCATAATGAACTGATCAGAACCGTCTCCTATCTGTGCCATCCTTATAATTTCTAATATACTTGATCCCATTGCTGCAGCCACTGTATGAAACCATCTTATTGAGAATCTTCCTCTCTTTCACTGACCATCTACCTTTCCAAATATGACATCCCTTTCCAAGAAAAAAACCCCTCCTAACAATATGTGTACTGCTAGGAGAACAAACAGGTTTGTCCTGGAGAGGGTGAAGCTGGAATGTTCCTTGGAGTCAAGGATTCTGAAGCTTCATCTGACATACTTTGGGCATGTTGCAAGGAGGGACTGGTCCTTGGAGAGGGACATCATGTTTGGGAGGGTGGAGGGATGGCACAGGAGAGGAAGACCCTTGATGAGACAGATTGATTCTGTGATTGGGGTGGTGGGAGTGAGTGTGTTTGAGACAGCAAGGTTGGCACAGGATAGAATGGTTGCAAGAGACTCGATGGCACATAACAACAACAACAATATGTGAGATGAAGCTTCACCATCTTTGAGTCTAAGCACATTGACTGCATTTTGTCCAAGTCATATTTGTTTGTTCTTTTGGTACTCTATTCCGTGCTGTTCTCCAACACCACATTCAAAGGCATTCATTCTTCTTCTGTCATCCTTATTCATCATTCATCATTCATCTCTCCAGCATATAACAGGTGACTGAAGAGACCATGGCTTGAATCAGACACACCTTAGTCTTTAAGCTGGCATCATTGCTCTACGGTACTTTGGAGAGGCCCATGACAGCATACTCTTCCACTGCAATGCATCTTTTAATATCCTGACTGCTGGTACCAATAATTTTCATTGTTTTTGATATCCTGACTGCTGGTACCAATAATTTTCATTGTAAATCCAATTAAGATGAATTTGTTGACAATTTTAATCTTTCCCAATACTATTGTGAGATTGCCTATTGGTCCAGTGGTGAGAATTTTTATTTTCCTGCTGTTGAGACACAATCCATATTTAAGGCTGTAGACTTTGATCTTCTGTAGTAAGTGTTTCAAGTCCTCTTCATTTTCGATAAACAAGGGTGTGTCATCTGCATAATGCAGGTAAATGAATCTTCCTCTAATCCTGATACATCATCTTCTTCATAAAGTCCAGGTGCTTGAATGTTTTTTTTTCTTCAGCACACAGATCGAGCAGGCATGTAGTAAGGATATAGTTGAGTACAATGTAAGCAAAAAAGAGGAAGATACTCACAAGACAGCTTGGCATAGTGGCTTAATCAGTGGGCTCAAGCAACTCTGGATGGGGCAGGATAGGGCGGGATCTTGTTCTGTTTTACAGAGGGTCACTATGACTGCAATTGTTTAAAAATCTCCTAATAGCTACCACCACCACCACTAGTAGTTATGTTTTGAAATATGTTTTGACCTAATTTATAACATATCTGTGTTTCAGTGAATCATACTTCAGTTTCTTTGTATTTTTGCATCTTATGTGCACTACATACAATGTTAAGAAAAACAACAACATGTTTTTTCTTGATTTTAAACCATGTTCCTTTACTCTGGACAAGAGCATCTTGGTTTAAGTATAGGTTTCATGTAAGCATAATTAAGTATTCTGGAATTCCAGGTCTTCTCAACATTAGCCATAGTTAGTTATCATCCACACAGTCAAATATTTTTTTCATAATCATTAAACACACATAGACATTTTTCTAGTATTCTCTGCTTTCAGTCAGGATTCATCAGACAGCAATGATATCCTTGATACCATGGTATTTCTCGATATTGCAACTCAAGGCTTGAATATGTTTTTCTATTTTTCCAGCTTGAAAAATTCTGAACAACTTCTTCCCTTTTTATTCCCCAACTTTATATTTTGCACATTCCATTATAATACATCATGACCATACAATTGTGTCTACCTCTTTGCAGCATTTAAAAGATTAGGGTGGGGAGGAAACCAAGGACAGTTAGTTCAAAGGACTAATGATAATGACCATGTGAATTTCAGTCTTCGAGCCAGTAAGACTAGAAGAAAACATGGTATCCCGCTACCACAGACACCACTGGCCACTATGAAAGGAATTACAGGAGAAGGGCCTTGATAGAATGGGAAGAAAACGTGGAACAAAACTGAATAAGTAGTTATTGCCTTAGAGAATAAGTCTTGTGATAAAGTAATTTTGCCTTTTCATTGTGATTTTTTGAAATATCTAAAACTATTGACATAGGCTATCAATAGAAATGTCAGAATGGATAAATGGCTAAAAATATATTATTCTTGAAATAATATAATGTAGTATTTCTCTTTTATTCTATGTAGGAACATGGACTAAAGTTAATAAACTACATTAAGCAAAAAGGCAAAACACAGAATTCCATATATATTCTGATTGCAGTTCTTTCTAAAGATTCAAATTCTGAAAGGTAAAATTTTTAATTATAATTTATATTTACATAAACAAAAAATAACTATTCTTTTCTTGACAAATTTCAAATTCTTGAACTGCTTTTAACATTTCTAGTAAAGAGGAGGAAATTTTGAGGTCACATACAGACTTAAGGTTATCAAGTCAGGAAACTTCAGCTGTATATAGTTATTAATGTGTTTATAATGGCCACTGGGAAATCCCTAAAGTATTTCTCAGCATTAGGCAACTTGACAAGGAAAGCTCTGATATGAGACATTATCTGTTAATGTTGTGAGGTAAAATATTTTAAGTATTTAGAGTCTAATCAAAACAGTCATTGTCTGGCTATGGTATTATGTTTCAGTCCTCTCACTTTAAGCTTTCATCTTTCATGTTTGGCAATGGCATCTTCCTACTGTTAGTCTTGATTGAATATACAAAGAATTCCTTTTGACTGACTGAAATGAAACTCTTAAGACTTTTAACACCAAAAATCCAACCACAGTCAAATTTTCATTTTCTAGTTTTCTCTATACACTGTCACAATGATACACCTTTTATGTTTCATGTGTATTTGTCTTTCTTTCATCTCTTCATAAAAATATAAAATGTTCAGTGCAAGCATAATATTCAAAACAGAACCATCCATATAAGCATCCATTTTAATTTTAAATATTTCTTCTAATATAAAGAAGTTCAGAATCGTCAATTTTGTTGGTCATGCAGCCCAGATTCGGAAGTTACCATAGTCTTTCTAAGGTCAATGATGTGGTTTATTTTATTTCAGTTTAAATCTTCAAAGACATTTCCTACTTCAGACAGACCTGTGCATTGTGGTAATAAGAGATCCTTGGTAATGAGAAAGCATCTATACCTAATCTGAACACCATTTCCCCCCTTCACAAGACACTGATGCATTGCAGCAATTTCAGGGAAAGATGTGTACACTTCCAACTCATACAAACTCCAGGAGGCTGTGGCATATCTCCAAAACCATAGACAAGAAACAAGAGACAATCTGTGGCTTTCTGTTTGATACTGCAGTGGCATATCACGGTGATCAGTTCATTCTCACCAACTGATATCATGCACGCGGTTTCAATTCCACATCTCCAAGTTCCCATGCTGCTCTGCTTTACTCTGCAGAACATTCCTGCTGATTATATCAAGCCATCCCTTTCAAACCTGAACTGCAAAAGGCAAGGATTCATTCGGTATTGTACAATCTGCACTCACATCAAAAAGCAATCATTAACATGTGATTTACAGGCATCCATTAATAACAATCAGTAGATACACTGAAATGGAGATTCAGTTGAATGATGTTCCCAAACAAATCATTAGTATTTAAATTGCTGCTGATCAAGATTCTTAAATGAAAAGTGGTATATGATTCTCTATTGTTCAGTTACATGGAATATATTTATACTAAATCCTGGACAAGAGGCATTCTGTTCTTTTGGCGGAGTTCAAGTGGTGGAGTAGAAATTATTTGTACTAGAATTAAGAGACTACTACAAAGTCGTTAGTGCTATTTTGTGTCAAATGCTGGTCTGCTAATAAAAAAATGTTGATCTGAATACACAAGCTACTCCGGGGGGCGGGGGGGGGGGCGGAAAGAGGCAGTCTGCTAATTAACACTTACAGCCTTGAAGACCTGGTGGAGAGTCATTGACTTAAGAGAAGTGGGTTTGCCTTTTGACCCATTTGTTGTTAGGAGCTGGTGAGTGGACTTGCACTCAAAGGGACCCTACATACAACACAATGAAACCCTTCATGATCTCAAACAATGAAACCCTTCATGATCTCCAACAATCATCCTAATCCCAGTTGCAGACACTGTGCCAACCTATCCCTCCTCTTCAATGTCTTTCTCTCCTTCATCAACTCTCTACATTGCCAATCATGAATCCCTATACTAGAAGAAGCACTAGAAGAACTATGCTTATGATGTGTCGTAAGATACTGAATTTTGAGTAATTTGTCATACATATGTAGGTAACTGAATTCTTTTAACTGCATATTCTACCAAACTAGATTCCAAATGCTCAGATTTATAGAAGGTTTTAAATTTACTGCTCAACATGCAGTCAGTGACTCTTACTGTTCATGGTAGATAGGCAGAACTAATTAGTCAGCTAACAATTTTGATACATCAGTAACTACCTTAAAACATTCACTATAGTAGTTTATAAATAGAGACAATAAAGTACAGTCCCTCCTTTAAGAACCTACAGTTGTATCTGTTAAAGAGAA
>NW_006400068.1:1468693-1469707 GCF_000299155.1 Elephantulus edwardii
TTGTGTATATATGTGTGATAAGTAAATGTCCATATTAGAAATACACAAATTATCAACCTTAGAAGAAGTGAACACTGAAATACAAATAATTAAGGAAATTAAAAGTATGATGTCAAAAGAAGTTGGTTATCTATTTTAAAAGTTTAAGAAAAAGGAATAATGGGTCATTATAAAAATCCTTTAAAATATAACAAATTATGCTATATAATCCTGAAAGAACTGGATAAAAACACTAATGGACCTTCTGGAGCCACTAATAAAAAACAAAACAAAACAAAAAACAAACAAAACAGTTCTACTGTAACCCATTAATTTCATCATGGTAATTCAGTTTCAAAGTTAAAGAGTCAACTAGACGGAAGCATTGAGGAAAATCCAAGCAATTGGAATTGAATTCAAAGGCTACAGAAGTTATTAATAAAGTAGTCAGTATATTCTTCCAAAGAAAAACATCCATCTCTCTTGAAAACCACCCTTTTTTTGATAGTACTTAATGCAACAAATAATTTTTAAGCACTACTGTATCGAAAGGAATTGGCAGACACAGAAGAATTTCATGAAACAACACATGAGCAAGACCCTGTGGTGATGAAGGAAGAAGTTCAAGTTGTTTTGAAGGAAATGGCAAAAAATAAGTCCCCAAGAATACCAATTGACATATTTCAGCTAACAGATTCTTCCCTGGATGTGCTAACCAAGTTGTGCCAAGAAATCTGGAGAACAGCCCCTTGGCCAACTGACTGGAAGAAATCTATATTTGTTCCCATCTCAAAGAAGGGTGGCCCAACAGAATGTGGAAACTAAAGAACAATATCGTTGATTTCACATGCAAGCAAGATTCTACTGAGGATTATCCAAAAATGACTGAAACAGCACATCAGCAGAAAACTGCAAGAAGTCCAGGCTGGGTTTAGAAGCGGTCGTGGTTCTAGGGATATTGTAGCTAATGTTAGATTTATCTTAGCTGAAAGCAGTGTGGATCATAACAAACTGTGGCTGACTCTGAGAAGAATC
>NW_006400068.1:1470662-1473342 GCF_000299155.1 Elephantulus edwardii
GATGGCACATAAAAACAACTAGTAATGATTGTGTTATCCTTACAACTGATCATTCAAGGTCTAAATCTTTAAATTGTATTTCCTTTCTTGTTTTTGTTGCTAGTTGCCTAGGTTTGGACTCTTTATGACTTATGAATTGATGCATAACAATTAAGTATTGCCTGGTCTTTGCCAACCATATGTTTGTTGTCATGTTTGTGTCCAGTGCAGCAGCGATTGTGCCAATCCATCTCATTGAGAGTTTCCCTCATTTTCACTGGCTACTTTCCCAAGCATAATGATCTTTTTTAGTAAACTGTTTTAAATTCTGTAAATCTCTACCCACCTACTGAATTTAGTTCTCTAAAAATCAAACCAAATCCATGGGAGATGTTGGAGAGCATTATGTTGAGTGAAACAACTCAATCTTATAGGAACAAACACTGCATAAGACCAATATCATAAAAATAGAAAGAAAACTAGTAAGATGTGTGCTAAAGTCCAAAGGGAGAAGGGAAGTAGAGAGACGGAAATCATGAGGTCACAGAGGTTGATGGGCAGAGGGAGAGAGTGAAGGAATTAGTGGGGATCTGAAAAGTTTGTGGGCATGGACCAGTTGTGATTTACTTTATAAAATACAATGATCAAATGAAACACAATGTAAATAGAAAAATGTGTGAAACACAATGTGTATTAATTTTGTATGTAAATCTCTATAAAATAAAAATCATTTTTAAAATGAGGGGGTTAAGTAAGATTTAAAAGGTTATCTTCAGACAAAAAAACAAGAACAAACTCATTTTGAAAAACTGAGTGCCTTATGTGATACCATTATATTTGGTGCTAAGGAATCCATAGAGAACACAGACATGAGCCTTCAATTCGCTGTAGAATACACAGTCTTAGAAAAGAAATACAGAGTGTAACAAGTAAACAAAGAGAAAAGAAAAACATTTGCAGAAGTGCTACTGTACAAATAAGAAAGTTATTAAGACATAAATAATGAAAAGGCAGCCTAATATTGCTGTTATTTGCTGTCGTGTCACTTGTGACTGACTCATAGTGACCCGATATACAACAGCCCTAAACCTTGCTCTGTCCTGTGCCAATCGCCCTGTCTCCAATACATCCATCCCTATTATTTCAGTCACTGAATCAATCCACCTCATAGACGGTCTTCCCCTCCTGTGCTGTCCCCCCACCCTGTCAAGCATGATGTCCCTCTCCAAGGACCGGTTCCTCCTTACAACATGCCCAAAGTATGTCAGAGGAAGCCTCAGAATCCTTGCCTCCAAGGAGCAGCCTGGTTTAACCCTTTCCAGGATGAATCTGTTTTCTTAGCAGTCCATGGTACCCTCAATACTCTTCTCCTGCACCACAATTCAAAGGCATCAACTCTCCTTCTATCCTAGCATCCGGATTGGTGGAAGATCTATCAACAATCTGCGTTATGCAAATGACACAACCCTGATTGCTGAAACTGAGGAGGACCTGAAGCACCTGCTGCAGAGGGTCAAGGACTGCAACGTTCGAAATTAATTCAGTCTCAATGTCACGAAAACAAAGATTCTAACCACTTGACCAACTGGTACCATCAGGATGGATGGTGAAGAGATTGAGATTGTTCACAGCTTTAGTCGGCTTGGCTCCACAGTCAACACTCTTGGCACCAGTAGCCAGGAAATTAAAAGGCGCACTGCCACGGGAAAGTCTGCTGTTAGAGACCTCTCCAAAGTACTGAAGAGCAATGGTGTCTCTCTGGAGACCAAGGTGCATCAGATATAGGCCATGGTCTTTGCAATCACTTGGACAATGACTAGGGAGGATAGAAGAAGCCAAATATTACAGGAACAAAAAACCCCCACCTTTTTTGTGCATAAAGCATATCATAAATCTTCATCCACTTTTATATTGGGTTGATAGTCCCATTGAGTCACTTGTAGAAGATTTTTATCTAGGAAATAAATTGTATTCTGTCTGTGCTATGAGTTGCAAAACGTTTCTTTTGGTTTGAAATTTGTCTTTTAATGTTTGATACAGCAACAGTGATCATGCAGAAATTATTTACTTTTATGTAATAAGTATTTTTCTTATGGTTCCTGTTTTTATCATAGTTGTTAAAACTTTCTTTGATGCTAAAGTTATATAGTGTTCTCCTATGATGTCTCCTATCACTTTTAAGATTTGATTTTTACATTTACATTTTTTAACCATTTGGAATTTGTGCTAGTGTAAGATATGAAGCCACTTTTTTTCCAGATTACTACCCTAGTGACTCATCAACATTTACTGAAAACCCATTTTATTCATTGAAATTATGCAGCACCATTATTCACCTAATGTATTCCACATTCTCTTTCACTCTTCTCTCCCCGCATGTCTCGGAACCCAATTGTTTTGGAAATAAGACTCAAAAATATATTTTAATACTTGGTAGAGTTAGTCCCCTGTGATTGATTACTCTCCTTCACTGAATTCTTCTGCCTCTTTTTGTTTCAGTATTTTTCCATATAAACTTTAGATCAGTCTATTTAGTTTAAAAATGTCCTTTATATATGATTGCAGCTGTCACATTAAATTTACAAACAAGTTACTTCACATTGACAAGAGTCTGGAACTTTTTATAGTGTATCACTGTACTAATGGAAATGTTAGTTTGTAATCTCTGGTGGCCTAGTGTTAAGGAGCTGTACTGGAATCC
>NW_006400068.1:1473712-1475561 GCF_000299155.1 Elephantulus edwardii
TTTTTTTTTTTTCATTTTTCAGTTGTAGCTTCTATGCAGGATATACACATATTGCTGTTCTATTTATATGTTTTTATTAAATAAAGCATGAACATTATCTTTTATTTGTTGTCTTTTCATATGTATGGTTATTATTGTGTACATTTTCCTCACATGGGATGTTAATAAATTACTTTTATTAAACCATCCCTAATCAAGACGTTTTATTCTGTTAATGTGTATATTTGGTTTGTCAGCCTTTTACTTAGGATTTCTTACACACTTATTTGCATTTATATGAATAAAATAAAGTTTTCTTTTAACTTGTTTATTAAGTTTTGCTACCAATATAATGTTTGTAACATTTAAAAAATTGTGAAACTTTCCTTTTCCTGTTGTCTGGAACAGTTTAAACCATTTACATCATTCAGTTTTTAGATATTGGGTAAACTTCTCTGGTGCAATCATTTGAGTCTATTTCTTTTGATGACGATGGGAGGGGTAGTTTTCTGGTTTTGTTTTCCTCCCAGTAAAAGTGTCCACAGAAGTCTTGATGATTCAGCTGTTAAATAAAGTATCATTTGGAACCTGCTAGAACTTCACTGGAAAAGATGGCACCTTGCTTCCATTAAGATATCAGCAGTGGAGCAAAGAAGGAAGGGCCTGCCCTTCCCAAAACTGAAGCCAAAGCAAAGACATTAAAGGCCAAGAAGGCAGTCCTGAAGGGCATCCACAGCCAAAAAAAAAAAAAAAGAAGATACACAAGTCATCCACATTCTGGGCAGCCTAGGACACTGACTGAGACTCCAAAGGCAGCCCAGCCTAAGACACTGAGACTCCAAAGGCAGCCCAAATACCCCCAGAAGAGTGCCCCAGGAGAAAAAAGCTTGACCACTATGCCATCATCAAATTTCCCCTGACCTCTGAGTCAGACATGAAGAAGATAGAAGATAGCAACACACTTGTGTTCATTATGGATGTCAAGGTCAACAAGCACCAAATTAAACAAGCTGTAAAGAAGCTCTATGACACTGATGTGGCTAAGGTCAACACTTTGATTAGACCTGATGGAGAGAAGAAGGCCGGTGTTTGATTTGCTCCTGACTATGATGCTTTGGATGTTGCCAACAAAATTGGGATCACCTAAACTGAGTGCAGCTGGCTAATTCTAAATACAAATTTTTCTCTCCATTAAAAAAAAATTAACAGTGGGAACACTAAGTGGTTTTCTACCTTCTACTCAGTCCTGTAGGGTGGCAGTGAGTGGGAATCAAATGAATGGCAATGATAATTGTTTTCTTTTTAATTTTTAGGCTTCTATTGACTATACTCTCTGGAGGTAAACCTTCTTTCTTAGAAATGTAATTTGTATACAAAAGTTTTTAAATTATTTATTGCCTTTGTTGATGCCATCAGGTCAACTATGATTCACCGTGTCCCCATAAACAGCAGATGAGATGAAACTTTGCCCAAGCCTGCTTTGTCCTCACAATCACTGCCATGTACAAGCCTGTTGCTGCAGTCACTGTGTCAATCCATCTCCTTGAAAGTCTCCTCTTACTGATCCTCCACTTTTCCTAGCATATATTTTTCCAAGGAAAGGCTCTTCTTAATAACATACTCAAAGAACACCCATGTTTATCATGGCTTTGTTCACAATAGCAAAGAGTCAGAAACAACCTAAGTGCCCATCAACAAACGAATGGATAGAGAAGCTGTGGTATATTTACACAATGGAATACTACACTTTATTGAAAAACAAGGAACTCATGCAATATTATTCAAAATGGGTGACCCTGGAGGACATCATGCTGAATGAAGTATCTTAGTCACAAAAGGACAAATACTGCATGGTGTCACTGTTGTAAAA
>NW_006400068.1:1475940-1499212 GCF_000299155.1 Elephantulus edwardii
TTACCATCTACTTACTAAACAGTAATTTTTCTAAACAACTGATATTAAATTATGTCTAAGCTAAAAAATTAAATAAATAACATACTCAAAGTATGGGAGATGTAGTTTTACCATCTTTGCCTCTAGGAAGCAACTTGATGGCACTTTCTCTGAGACAGGTTTGTTGCTCTTCTGACAGTGCCCGAGATTCTCAGTACTGTTCACCAACATCACAATCCAAAGGCATTTACTCTTCTCTGGTCTTTATCTTCATTGTGCAATTTTAAGATGCATGCAAAGCGATTGGGAAATACTAGAATTTGGTTCCTGTACACTTTAATCTTTAAACTGACATCCTCGCTTTTTAGGACTTTGAAGAGGTCTTGGACAACAGATATGTCCAAGGTAATTGTCTTATGATTTTGGGTTACTCCTAGCATGGGTGTTGATTGCAAATTCAAATAAAATCTTTTGCAACTGGAATCTTTTCTCCTTGTATTATAATTATGTATATTGGTCCAGTAGTAAGGATATTTATTTTCTTGAAGTTGAGCTATAACCCATATTGAAGGCTCTAGTCATTGATCTTCAGTAAGTGCTTCAAGTCTTCACTTTTTGAAAGCAAGGTGTGTACTTCTGCATAAGACGGGTTGTTTTTTAATCTACCTCCAATCCTGATATCATATTCTTCATCATATAGTTCATTTTCTCAAATTTTTTGCTTATCACATAGTATTATTTACCAAGATTTTAATAAACAAATACTCTGAAGAGATTATTTCTCTTATTATTCTGTCTTACATAGTTTTTCTGTACCTTCTCCATTTTTTATTCATTAGCTATTGGTTTATTTATTCCCTAGAAGAAATACTGATACTAATTTAATTCTTGTTTATGTTTATTAATTGTTTTTAAAATAAATTTTTGCAGAAGAATGTCTATCTGTACTTCACTGACTATGCAAAGGCTTCTTCTGACTGTGTGGATCACAAGCTGTGGCTGACTCTGAGAAGTATGGGAATCCCAGAACATTTGATTGTGCTAATGCGAAACCTATACTTGGACCAAGAGGCAGTCGTCAGAACAGAGCAAGGAGACACTACATAGTTCAAAATCAAGAAGGGGGGCTGTCTCCAAACCTTTTCAATCTGTGTGCAGAACAGATCATCCGAGACGCTGGGCTGTATGAGGAGGAATGTGCATCAAGATTGGTGAAAGAGTCATCAATAACTTGCATTATGCAGATGACTCAACCCTGCTTGCTGAAACTGAGGAGGACCTGAAATGCTTGCTACAGAAGGTCAAGGATTGCAGCCTCTTATATGGATTGAAGCTCAATATCAAGAAAACAAAGATTCTCACCACTGGGCCAATTGGCAGCATCAGTATGGATGGTGAAGAGATTGAGATAGTTAACAGTTTTAGTTTACTTGGCTCCACAGTCAACACTCTTGGTAACAGCAACCAGGAAATCAGGAGATGAATTGCATTGGGAAAGTCAGCTGTGAGGGACCTCTCAAGAGTACTGAAGAGCAATGATATCAGGCTGGAGACTAAGGTGCACCTGATCTGGGCTATAGTCTTTGCAATTATGTGCTATGCATCAGAGAGTTGGACAGTGAATAGGGATGATAGAAAGAGAATTGATGCCTTTGAGTTGTGATGCTGGAGAAGAGTGTTGAATATACCATGGACTGCTAAGAGAACCAAAAGTTTGTCCTGGAGAAGGTGAAGCCAGAATGCTCCTTGGAGTCAAGTATCCTGAGGCTTCATCTGGCATACTTTGGGCATGTTGCAAGGAGGGACTGGTCCTTGGAAAGAGACATCATGTTTGGCAGAGTGGAGGGGCTATGCAGGAGAGGAAGACCTTCGATGAGATGGATCGATTATGTGACTGGAGTGGTGGGAATGAGTGCGTTTGAGATGGCTAGGTTGGCACAGGATAGAACGGCATTTAGAGCTCTTGTACATAGGCTCACTATGAGTCGCAAGCAACTTGATGGCACACAACAACAACAACAACATTGATTCCTTCTTTCAAATTCATTACCATAGAAGTTCACTTATGAGAGAGTCCATTCTGATTCATGGATTTTTGGTGTTTGTCAGAATAGAACTATGGCCATGAAAACTAGTAACTTTTTCTGGAAAGTTAATTTCATAACTCTAAAATAAAATTGTTGTTAGGTGTTGTTGAACTGAGTACTACTAATAGTGACCCTAATAGATCCATCCCTATCCTTTGGTCTCATCATCATTTCTAACATACTTGAGTCCAATGCTGCAGTCTGATTCAATCAATTTCTTGAGGGTCTTCTTCTCTTTCACTGACCCTGCATCTCTCCAAGATTAATGCCCCCCTAACAACATGACCAAAGTATATGAAATGATGTCTTGTCATCTTTGCCCCCAAGGAGTACTCTGGCTGCACTTTCTCCAAGATAAATCTGTTTGCTCTTTGAGAAGCCCATGGGATATCCAACACTCTTCTGTAACACCTCAGCTCAGAGGCTTCAGTCTGTGTTCGCCAATCCCTATTCATTGTCCAGCTCTCAGCAGCACAGCATGTGATTGAAAAGACCCTGACTTGAATCAGGTGCACCTTACTCTTCAAAGTAACATGATTACTCCTCAGTAATTTGGAGAGGCTCCTGACTGCAGACTTCCTCAATGCAATATATCTCTGAAGCTCCTTTAACAAGGGTGTTGATACTATGATTACAATGCCATAATATATACTATATTTTCTTGATGTAATAATGGCATTGTTTCTCCAATGAGTAAATATATTATTTCTGTATTTTCCATTTCCTTACTTCCCTCTTTCTCCTCTGTCATTTGACATAAACCAATTAGATTATCTTCCTTTTGTTTACTCATGAACTGTTAACATAACTATACAATGTTAACCTATTTTGATAGGCTGGTAAAGACCACAGACTTCTTAGACAATGTTTCTACATTAATGAAATATGAACTCATTTGTTGATTTAAAATTTCACAAATTTTATTTATTATCTCATCCTTTTCCCCCTCCTTGTTGTCCACATTTTAAAAGTCTATTAGTTGTATTATCAGCACAAGTAACACTTACAGTTGGTTCTGTAGTCCTAAATCTCCTATTTATTTTAGTCTTACAGTTCCATAGTTTCAATGTCCACAGCTAGTACTTTTGCTAAAGTGTTCTGCTTCTTCCCTCCACCCCCCACCCCCGACTAATATCTCTTGGTTAACTGTTGTTGATCTTCTAAAAAAATAAATTCCTGATTATGTCTCATGGGAACAATAATTTCTGATTCGTGCATGAACAAACTTGTTTGTTACTGCCGTTTTACTTTAGAAATTTTTTCTGTTTATAAAATTCTTAAGTCACACTCTTTCTTGATGATTTTGTACATATTGCTACCCTGTCTTCCAGACTGGCATGTGCTTTACAGACGTTTTGGGTTATTTTCTTCTTTGGGTGACTTCTTTCTTTGTTACCTAAAATATTAGTTTACTACATCTGAAGTGAAATAATTTAACTTGGTTATATTTCTGTGTTGACAACTACAGTGCAACTTCCATTGGTCTTGGTATAGCCTATCAACAGATACATTCAAGTCTTGTTATAGTTACCTAAATTATCTTCTTTCTTGAAATAACACTTTTGTCATGTAATTTCCATTTCCTTTATCAGTAACTCTAATAATAAACATATCAGATTTTTTTTAATGTATCCTGGTGGTACAATGGTTAAGTTGCTGCTAAGCCAAAGACTCATGGTTCAAATACTCCTCTCAGTTCACTCCTAGATTTCTGTCTCTAAACTCTTGGATTTTTAAACTCTATCATTTTGCCAGTTTTTCCCAGGCTTACTCTCTGTTTTTGTTCTTCTCTATCGTGTTCTCTTTTTTGTGTTTTGTAATACTTTATTTTTATTTTTGGCATTGTTTCTTCCCCCTCCCCCTTTCCTTTTCTGAGCTTGTCCTTCTGTTCAACTACCATTTCTTTGCTTAGTTCTTATATTCCTCATTTGCAAGAATCTTTAATTGTTGTTATATGCCATCAAGTCAGCTACAATTCAGACTGACCCTATAAACAATGGCTGTCAACATTGTCCTATCCTGACTCAACCTCACCATTTCTGACACAGTTGATCCTACTGCCACAGAAACTGTGTCAATCTGTCTCATCCAGGGGCTTCCTCTCCTGTGCTAATTCTCTACCCTTCTAAGCACAATGTCTTTCTCCAAAGACTAGTCCCTCCTGGCAACACACCCAGTGTATGTGAGACAGAGTTTCAAAATCCTTGCCTCTAAGGAGCATCCTCATTTTACTTTTTCCAGGACAGACTTGTTTGTTCCCTTGGCAGTTCATAGAAGCCTTCGTAGAGGCATCTATTTCCTTAGAGTTTGGTTTTGCTTCATTAACAAACTTTTATTCCTTTGCATGGTGACATTGCTTTTCCTCCTGATGAGTTTTTTCCTGGTTAGTTATTCTCACAGTCTCTTTCCCCCCAATCCTGTGGGTTTTATTCAACTATACCAAATTAGTTCTTTTATTTATCATTTACCACTGCAACACATGCTTTGTTCCAGAGGTAGGAGCAAAAGTTAGTGATGGTTAGCTGGAAGCACACGTGCAAAAGGGTCCAGGGTCGTCAAGATGTGAGTTTTGTTTATGTGTTAATTTGTCCTTTACTTCTCCTCAGTTATGCCCCCTGTGATAGCTTTCAAATACATCCTCTTCACAGCAACAGAGACTGGCTCTTTGCTGAGACTTAGCTCATTTTCACTCTCTTCAAAACCAACGTGAGTCCTAAAGATCTTGAGTCCCAGCTGGCATACAAGTCTATTTTCCCACAAAAATGAATGGAAATGTTGCAGATAAGGGTGTGTCTCCTGTCTTCAAACTTGCTCTTTGCAAAAGCTACTTGAAGGTTAGACTGGAAACCTAGGGATGTGAGGGTTCACATTAATGGTGGAGAATTATTTTAAAAAGGACAGTGAAAAGGGTTACCAAGCTTGAAGAATATAATCAATGTCACTGAAATGGACATGTAGAAATTGTTAAACTGGTATAATTTTTGCTATGTATATTTTCAACTATAAAAATTAATTAACTATATTCTAAAAAGAGTTTGCTTCTTAGCTGACAAGATGCCTTATCCTGCCTCTGCTCCTGTTTTCCTCCAAAAACTACAGTGTTGTGGTTATATGTCACTAAATCAACTACAACCCATAGTGACCCAATGAACAACAGATCTGAATGTTGCCCTATCCTGTGCAATAATCATAATCTTCGATGTGTTCAAGGTCACTGTTAAAGTGACAGCATCAGTCCATCTCTTTGAGGGTCTTCCTTTCTTTCTCTGACCCTCTCATCCTTTCTCAGCATGCTGATTTTATTTTATTTGGAACCACCATCAGCATCCATACAAGTAGTAGTCAAGAAATCAAAAGACGTTTCACATTGGGAAAATGTGCTGTCAAAGACTTTTCCAAAGGGCTAGTGAACGATGATGTTAGTTAAAAGACTAAGGGGCACCTGCTTCAAGCCAAGAGTTTTCAATTGCTTTGTATCTGAGCATTGGACAATAAATAAATATGGCAGACAAAACCTGATGCTTTGAAGTATATTTTTGGAGAAGAGTGCTAAAAATGGACTGTCAGAAGAACAAAGAAATCTGTGCTGGAGGAAGTTCAACCAACATGTTCCTTAGAGGCAAGGATGGTGAAACTTTATCTCACATACTTTGGGCAAGCACATCGTATTATGTTGTTGTTGCTGTTATGTGCCATCGAGTCGCTTGCGACTCATAGCGACCCTATGTACAAGTGTTCTAAATGCTGTTCTATCCTGTGCCAACCTAGCCATCTCAAACGCACTTATTCCCACCGCTCCTGTCACAGAATCGATCCATCTCACCAAAGGTCTTCCTCTCCTTCGCTTCCCCTCCACTCTGCCAAACATGATGTTCCTTTCCAAGGACCAGTCCCTCCTTGCAACAAGCCCAAAATATGTCAGACGAAGCTTCAGAATCCTTGACTCCAGGGAACACTCTGGCTTCACCCTCTCCAGGACAAACCTGTTTGTTAATTGTCCTAAGCAGACATTCCTCATTGTTGAGGCTCTCGGAGTTTTTAGCAGTCTCTTAGTTTTTCCTCCACCCTCATACAAAAATATTCATTTGCATTTGCATTTCTCATTTCCCCTGTTGTTTCAAATAATTTCTTAGGAAATTATGGATAATGTGACTTTAAATGACTATATTCAAACCAGAAGTCCTATCCTAACCTCTTTAAATTTAAGTCTTAACAATTGAAAATTCTTAAAATTCTATGATTTATGTGTTCAGGAATTAAGTAAGCAGCAAGTACTGGGAAATAATGCTAGTCACTTGCTTAATGTCTGACACTGCACATACATATACTTTTTTAAAAAAACTGTATAATATCAACATCGACTTACAAATTAGGTATTATAATCTTCATTTGACAGAAGAGTGTCCAGATTTCTACATGTACCTATCTGACATTAAAGCTCATAATCTTTTACTCTTCATCTTAAACAAATAAAATGTCTGTTCTCCAAAGACAGCCCTTAAATGTTTAAGGATTATGAGAACAAAATAATTCTTGTGTTATTAACCTGTAGCATTATTTCTTTGTTCTAGAATCTAAACAGGTTTTTTTAGTCTCCTCCAAATACATTTCTTTAATTTACTGGTTGCATATAGAAGCATTTTAGAGCAAAATTTGTTGCATGCTATTGAACAAGGAATGGACTTCCTAAACTGTAAAACCACAAAGTCCAACATAACACAACCAATATGCTGTTTGGTTTTGTCCCCTCAGCAACTGACCAAACACTATTATAAATTTGCCTGCCAATGGATTTGACAAAGATTAAGAATGTTGATTCATCTCCTACCTAAAAAATTAGCTTTGAACAAACAAAACTTTAATGATAAACAGGCAAGAATAAGATTATAAATGTTTCACTTTGTTAAGTATTGGTAGAATTATTTCATTAACTATTGGAGATTTTTACATGTATAAGAATTCCCTATAAACATATTTCAGACACAGTTACAGACATAAATCACAATTACTATCATACTTTTCTTGATATTCAACACAAAGAAGAAATTGAAAAATGTCTTTTCTCCTTTCAGATTAAAGGTTGATTAAATTTTAACTAATTTATAACTGGCACTGAAGCAGGACTTAAGTGAAAGAACACTCTAATTTGAGTCAAAATCTGTCAGCTGTACAAGTTGATCAACTCTTCTCAGTGTTTCTGTGTGAATAACACAACGTAAACATTTAACATGGTTACTAACGCATAGTAAGGGGAGCTCTGAAGGCTTACTGGTAGGAAGCTATGCTGCAATTCCAAAGGGACACAGTTTGAATCCACAAGCTGTTCCATGGGAGAAGGATGTGCAATCACCTTCCACGCTATTTACTCTGAAAACTCTCTAGAGACTTAGGTATGGGTCAAATCCAACGTGCAGGCACACAACACATAGTAGATACTTACTAATTGTTTATTGACTCTGAACAATTCTAGGAGTAATTTGTGACTCCTTCTTCTGGTTGCATTGTTGTTATTGTTGTTATGTGCCATTGAATCACTTGTGATTCATAATGACCTTATGTATAATAGCTCTGAACCTGCTCCAATCCTGAGTCAATCTCACTGTCTGACATACCTGTCCCCAGTATCCCAGTCACTGTGTCAATTCATCTCAACTGGGGTTTTCCTCTCCTACATTGTCCCTCCACCCTTCCAAGGATGATGTCCTTCTCCAAGGTCTGATCCCTCCTGGCAACATGCTCAAAGTATGTGAAACGGAGCTTCAAAATCCTAGTCTACAAGGAGAAACTTGGTTTCACCCTTTTCAGGCCAGAGTTGTTTATTCTTTTTGCAGAACATGGTATTTGCAAGACTCTTCTCCAGCACCACAACTCAAAGGCATCAATTATTCTTCTGTCATCCTTAGTCATTTTCCAGCTCTCTGATGCATAGTAAGAGCACTGACATCTTTGCCTTAGCATCTAAATTAATGATGGTTTTTAAATCCCTATCATTTTTTTCTCAAGGATACCAACTACTGTAAGTCATTTTATATATTAACGTTCTACTCATTTATCACTTTACCTTTGGCAACAATATAGAGAGAGTTAACCTTAGAGTGGAGGGATTTTTCCCTATTCTATTTCAGGAGCTCTGATGGAAACTGTCAATTCCAGCTTTGGAAACCCTAACTTGGCCATTCTACTTTGTCCTAAAGAATCACTGGAAGTCAACACTGATTTGAAGGCAATGGATATTTTAGTTTTAACCAAATAGATCTATTGTTCCAATGGAATGCTGTAGTTTAAGAAGCAAAGACTACAGAATAAAACAAACATGAGTATCAATTCTAGGGTTGGTGCTGAGTAGGTACAGTATATTATATGATACTTCAAAACCTCAGCTTCCTTATTTTTAAGATTAGGACAGATTCATTCCAAAACATAGGACATCATTTGTAAAAACTGTTATCAATAAAGGTATTTCCCCCAAGAAAAATACTAAATTCATTATAGTGCCGATTGTGCGTACAATCAATGTTTGTATTTGATCACTTTTGGAACGTAGCACAGTGATTAAATTCTATCATTTTTATTATTAGGTGCCATTGAATCAGTTCTGACTCATCTCTGTCCTTTCTTCAACAGAACAAAATCCTGCCTGAACCTGCATGATCCTCAAAAATTCTGCTGTTCTTAAGCTCCTTATTGTAGCCTCTAATCTCATTAAGGGGCTTCTTCACGTTTATCAACCATATCTTTCTCCAGAGACTGTCTCTTCCTGATAACATGCCCAAAGTATGTATGACAAAGTATCATCATCCTTGTTTCTAAGGATTGTTTTGGCTCCACTTCTTCTAAGACAGATTTATCTGTTATTTTGGAAGTCCATTGTGTATTCAATACTCCTTGCCAACACCATAATTACACGGGACCTATTCTTCTGTTCTCCTTATTTAGTGTTTGACTTTTTTTACATACACAAGGAAATTAAAATACCATGACTTTGGTCATGCACATCTTGCTGTTACTGTTATGTGTCATCCAGTCAACTACAACTCATAGTGATCCTATAAACAATGGCTTTGAACCTTGCCCTGTCCTCAGCCAACCTCACTGTCTCTAACACGCATGACCCCACTGGCAAATCACTGTGTCAATCCATTTCATCCAGGGTCTTACTTTCCTGCTCTGACACTCCACTTTTCCAAGCAAGATGTCCTTCTCCAAGGACATGTCCTTCTGTCAACATGTCCAAAATATGAGAGATAGAGTTGCAAAAATCCTAGCCTCCATAACCACTTTAGTGTTCAAAATTACTTCTTTACTACATTAAAGAAGACTTTTGCAACTGATACATCCACTCCAACACATGACTTAATTTCTTGACTGCTGCTTCAGTGGGCACTGAGTATAGAGTCAAGCAAAACTAAATCCTTGGAAACTGCAGTATTGGCTTACGTTGTTGTCTTTGTTGTGCACCACTGAGTTGGAACCGACTCACAGGTGACTTTTCAGCAGTTTTGCAGAGGCAGTAAATCACATGGGAGGAGGCTGCCCATCCTTCTTCTGCAGAGCAGCTGCTGAACTCAAATCATGTGACTTTGAGTTGGCAGGGCAACCACTCAACAGCAATCTCTTTCTTAGCCCACAGTAAGTATTAATATAAAATTGTTTATTAGTTTCTAATATTGTATAAAGCAGTCTTTAGGTCCAAGTCAAGGTTTCAGATGAGTTTATTTTGGTTTAACTTCCTGCTGAAAGTGTGCATTTCTATCTCAGATATACTGAATTAGAACTTACATTTTAACAAGGTTCTGCATCTATAAGAGAATCTCTTAGGGATCCTGTTAAAATATAAATTCTGATCCCATTTATCTGGGACAGAATGCCATTCTCAGAAGGAGGCAAAAGTAAAGTGAACCAACCAAAAGTCCTAGTGTACTTAGACACACCTTAGAAAAATGAAAGCATAGAGACCTACTTCCATAAAACTAGACACTAAAAACCCGATGGAGCACGCTTCTCTTCTGCGTCACACAGAGAAGCCATGAGTCTCAATCCACTTGATAGCAACTGAGTTTTGGTTTGTTACAAGTCATTGCATAGCTTGTAGAAAGGGAGTATTTTATTGTGTTACACTCTTTGCAACTCAGTGTTTGTCTACCTCTGATTTGAAAATAACTATAATTTGTAATCAGAAGATAAAAGTGAATCAAAGAAATACAAAAAGAATTGGATGGACTAAATGCTGATGGTAGAACAAAAGGGAGAATAGGATTTCAGATAAGGAGAAAACATAATATTTATCTAGATCAACACAAGTGGAAGGTTTAGACATGGAGTTTTAAAATGAGATGGTCTGCATTTCAACTCTAGCTTATTTCTAATTCCTTTCTTCCTTCAAGATCTTCAGCAATTGCCTTAAATTATTAGCCTCATATTCTTCATTTTTAGAATAGACATTTTCAGTATCATTGAGAGAATTATACATACATAAAGCCCTGTGTCCAAGACAGAAGAGTTGATAATAAGATCATTGTTTTAATCTAAGTCACAGAGTGAAGTGGCTTTGGTAGCATTGTGTTCTTGTGGCCAAGTAATAAAAAGCTGAGCTTCAATCCCAAAGGTTCCTGCCTTGAATCTACTAGCTGCTCCTCAGAAGAAGGATAGGTGATCTTCCCCTGTGTGACTGACTGCCTTTGATAATCTGTTACAGTGTCAGCTATGGGTTGGTTCTGACTTGACAGCACACAAAATCTGCAAGCAAAAAGTCAACAATTCTGATCCCCATTGGTAAAGACTCATAGCCTTAGAACTACCTGATGGAGGGTTGCCATAAATTAGAGTTCACAGGATGATAATGAGTGTAGGTGAGCACAAAATTATTTTCATACTCTCTAAAGTACTCAGGAGCAACGGTGTCTCTCTGGAGACTAAGGTGCGCCTGATACAGGCCATGGTCTTTGCAATCGCTTGTTATGCATCAGAGAGTTGGACAATGACTAGGGAGGATAGAAGGAGAATTGACGCCTTTGAGCTGTGGTGCTGGAGAAGAGTACTGAATGTACCATGGACTGCCAGGAAAACAAACAGATTCATCTTGGAGAGGATTAAACCAAGCTACTCCTTGGAGGCAAGGATTCTGGGGCTTCGTCTAACATACTTTGGACATGTTTCCAGGAGGGACGGGTCCTTGGAGAGGGACATCATGCTTGGGAGGGCGGAGGGACAGCGCAGGAGGGGAAGACCCTCTATGAGATGGATTGATTCGGTGACTGGGGTAATTGGGATGGGTGTGTCAGAGGCAGTGTGGCTGGCGCAGGATAGAGCAGGGCTTAGGGCTGTTGTGCATAGGGTCGCTATGAGTCGCAAATGACTCGATGGCACATAACAACAACAACAACAACAACAAGCAGTACAAAATGCTCATAGAGTATTGACTGATGGTGGATGATAAGAAAACAATGAACCATCAAAACTCTGTATATACTGTTAGTTCTAGACTATTCTGACACATTTAAAAGAAGAAAGTTAGAGATTATAGCATATTACTTAAATATTAAGAATATAATACTGTATTTAACTGCACTATTATTCTAGATAATTATTTCTTGAAGTCTAGAATGTTTCTAATCTAAATACAAACTGCTGTCTCTTTTTGTTCTTACATTGTTGTTGTTTTTAGGTGCCAGTGAGTCATAGACGCTTCATAACGACCCTATGAACAAAAGGCCTGAGCACTGTACATAAAGTTTCCAGAGGCAAGCCATTTCGGAAGTGGATGCCATTCCTGCTTCCAGGCTTGTTTTAATCGGGGAGCTCCACCAAACACTGTCCACCACGGGTAACCATTATCACATTTGGCACATCAGTGTCACAGTGTTCAGAATCACAGCAACCACGAGTTACCTCTGTACAGCAACACACAGACCAGTTCTTACATTAGAAATTTAGAATAAGAAGTGTTTGTTCATAAGTTAGAAACAACAAGAAACAATACTAGGCAGGCAAGTCCTTTGGGTGGTTCATTTTTCGTGAACTGAACATTTTACTTCAGTTCTATCTTCTGGCATTTGGTCATGTGAACTACTCGATGAACCAGACTTGAATTTCTTTAAGACCATAAAGCCAAGAGGTGTCCTCTGGGACACTCATGAGTAATTTCAGTCATAAAAATAGGCACTGCTGCCAGAAATCTGTAGTAAATTGAGGCAATAACACATTTGTAGTAATATGAATATACAAAATAACACCAAAAAAAAAGAGACTCGATATCCATAATAAAATTAATACTAGATTTTCTTTATCCTTTATGTCAAATTTCTAAAGCACCATTTTTGGCTTATTTCCCCCACATTTTCACACTGGTTTTCCATGCTTAATTCAGATAGGACAGGAGTCCTGTGAAAACACAAGTACGATTTTAAATGTAGTTAATTCTTTTGGTTTTTCCCCCCTATAAAAATAACAGCTGAAGGCAAGGATACTCTGTTCAAAGGAGCCCTGGTGTGTAACATGTTTGGCTGTTAATCCAAAGGTGAATGGAATGAATCTACCAACTACTGCACAGGAGAAATATAGGCAGCTAACGCCTATAAAGTTTGTTGTTGCTGCTGCTGTTATTATGTGCCATCGAGTCAGAGCCAACTCATAGCTGACTCTCCAACAGGCTTTCAGAAGCTATAAAATCACAAAATCACAGGATAGCACACTATCCTTCTTACCCCTGCTGAGAAGCTGGTGGATTTGAATCACCTGCCTTTGCATCAGAAGGGCAACTCTTCACCACTAGGCTGCCAGAGCTCCCTATCTTGTAGAGTTTACCACCTCAGAATCCAAATAGAGAATTATTATGAATTGGAACCAGGGGATTTTAGTTACTTCAAATTTTTATGTAAAAAGGGGGATAAGTTTGTTTTTTGGGTTTTTTTTTTAAGGCTAATGTTGAACTGTGGTGGTGGAAAAGGTTTCTGAATATCCCAAGAACAAACAAATCGTAGAGGACTTGCAGCCAAGATGTTCCCTAAAAGGCAAGGAGGGTGAAACTTCACCCCACATACTTTGGGCATGCCATCACAAGGGACCAATCTTTAGAAAAAGTAATTATTCTGGGAAAGGTGGAGGGTCAGCGAAAGACAGAAAAGACCCTAAACAAGATGTATTGACACTGTGATTGCTGTAACAATGGGCTTGACCTAGCACATCAGAGACGCTTACAACAATTCAGCATAAGGCAAGACTCAGATCTGTTGTTCAGAGGGTTGCTATGAGTCATAGTCAACCTGGTGGCACCGAACAACAACCACAAACACACAGACACACACAAACAAAAGGAAAAAAACGACACAAAACAAACCCACCATCACCGAGTGGATTCAAACTCATAGCAATCCCCATCAGATTTATGAAGTGGTAAATCTTAAAGGAGGAGATTTTTGCAGCACAGAACATTATGGATGATGCCATCAGGCCCCTAGAAGAGAGTTAAAATGAGGATTCATATATAGCATTTAAAATAGCATTTTAGAATAATGTTGATGACTTGGGGTAAAATGAATGATAAAAATGTGTGAACAAAGTGAAATGCAAAAAGAGAATCACCCACATAACCTTCATTTGAAACAAACCAAAAAAATCAACGATGGAAAAAAAGAGAAAGAAGACTGAGGAAGAGGGAACCATGAAAAAAAAAATTAGAAGAGAACCAATGAAGCAGATATAAAACTTTAAAGGTGAAATTTTATTAAAATTTTGATGATTTTGTTTTGTTTTTAATTTTGCATAATTACTAATTTTTATAAGCAAGAACATACCTTGTAATAATAAACAAATAAAATTTCCTGGATCTAAAGAACTATTGTCAAATAAGACATTTCCAGTCTATTTCACAGATGGTTTCAGTAAAGAAAAACAATACTCCTTTTTATAATTACAGCATCTACTATTCTCAATGCCACCTGCTCCATGGAGAAAAGATGGACACTCTCCTCCAATCAATTACCTGCTTAGAAAACCCACCAGAGGGTCAGCTATGGGTCAGTTACAATCAGATGGTAAACAACAGCAACAATGTTCAAAATCCTGGAAGTTTGCAAACCTGTACAACCACTTTTTTTTTTCTCATAGGAGTTCATTTACAACATTCAAATACATTGTTTTTCACATCAGATTATCTCCATTCCCCTCAAACCCTCCCTCCCCCATGAAATTGTGCAACCACTTTCTTAATACTCAGTCACCTCTCTGGTTCACCTATAGCAAAGCGGAAGTGGATGGTGGATCTACTCTGCTGTTAATGCTTCATATCAGCTCATAAAGTAAGTTACAAGACTGTCTCCTTAGCTCAGTTAGGATAAAAAGATTGAGTCAGAGGAGGAGAGTGGGCTGGACTGTGTTGTGTTACACTCCTGTGTAACACAACACAACAACAATATGATGTATAAGCGCTCTGGTGGCCTAGTGATAAAAAGCTGGGCTGTAATCTTGAAGGCATGCAGTTCAAATCCACCAGCTTCTCAATAGGAGAAAGCTGGGCACTCTTTCCCCGTGCTATTAACTGCCTCTGAAAACCAGCTGGAGGGTTTTTATATGGGTCAGTTCCAACTTGATAGTACACAACAACAACAGTATGATCTATGAGGCGCCCTGATAGTGTGGCATCTTAATGAAGTATTTGGGTTGCTAACCAAAGTTCATTGATTCGAATCCCCCAGCTTCTCTATGAAAGGACAATAAGTAGGCTCCTACTAGAAAGATATACAGCCTCAAATACCCAGTGAGTAAGATTCAACTTGATGGTACTGTGTAATGTGAGGTTTACATATCCCAAAATTATGCACAGGAATATTTACATTAAAGAAAATTCTGCACACATCTATCCCAAACAACTATATTTTGTGTGTGTATCTTCAAGTTAACACATTAGAATCACAGGACAAACATTATGAGTATCAACTCACAGCTTAATCTTCAATGGTGTTTTTGAGAGGCTGTAAATTGCATGGGAGAGGCCTGCCCATCTTTCCCCAAGGAGCAGCTGGTGAATTTGAAATTTCAACACAGCACATTTATTTCTTGGGGAGGAGTGTGGTGTCTCATGTTTATCATTTTAAATCTCAATTTAAGGGAAATGAATGCAGCGTTCCTTGGGGTGATGAAATGAAGTCAGCAATTGTTAACTCTAAATACTTGGAGATGGCCCTCCAACTTGCTTTCATCCCTTTAGCTGATGTCCTTTAGAGAGGTGGTCCAGGTGAGGTTCTTTCACATCTCTTTTGTAATCGATGCACTCAAGCCAAGCTGTCTCTTCGAGGGTAAGGGCTAGGCATGCTCTGCCTTCCCTTCTTCTCTTCCACCTCCTCACCTCATGTAACCTTCCCTGGCTAATCTGCTTTTCAGTTCCTGAGTATCTATGAGCCAGCAACATTTTCCCAAGCTGACACTTTCCAAATCAGAAGCAAACAGCATGTACATACTTGGCACAGTCATTGGCACTGATTCCCTTACAGTCTGCCACCTTATCACACTTCATTGTACTTTTTTCCTTCCTGCTACCTCCTTTATCTACTTCCTGCCTCTTTTCTGAGTTTTGGAGTGTTTTTATCTTCTTCTCCTGTGTCTTGAGAGGTCATGCTAAATATGCTATATGGCAGGATCCATTGCTGGGAGAAGGAAAATAAAACCATATTTCAGACAGTTGGTTGGGTTTATAGTAAATGAGTTATTTTACTGACTTTTCCATTGACTTTTCCCAGAGGTTCAATATAAAGCCCCATTTGTTTGGAATGTCACTTGGTTTTCAGTATTTAGGATCTTTTCTTACAAAACTGTGCTTCTGTCAATTCCTTTGAAATAATAAAAAGGAATATTTTTAATAAAAAATCAGAATGTTATAGGAAAATCATTTCAATCAAAAACGTGAATGTAAAATAATTGAGACATAAGGGAGAATACTGGGCCTATTTGAAGTAAATCTTCTCCAACTTCTAGCTAAATTATGTTTTCATTTATGGAAGAGCATAAAAAAGCTCATGTATATTTAATACTCATGATCTTTCCAATTACTTGTTATGTATCTGAGATCTGGACAATGAATCAGGATAACAGAAAAAGAATCTATGCCTTTGAGCTGTGGTATTGGAGAAAGGAGGTAAGAGGGATGAGGTTTTACCTCACACAGTTTGGGTATGTTTCTAGGAGGTGCTGTTACTTGGAAAATGACATGATGCTGGGAAGGATGGAGGGTCAGTGAGGAAGAGGAAGATGTTCAACCCAAAATACCTGATGGTGTTCATATGAAAGCTATACTTAGACCAGGAGGCAGTCCTCAGAACAGAACAAGGAAACAGTGGATGGTAAAAATCAGGAAAAGAGTGCATCAGGGATGTGTCCTATCTCCATACCCTTTAATCAATATGCAGAAGAGATTATTCAGGAGGCTGGTCTTTATGAAAAGGAATGTGGCATCAGGATTGGAGGGACACTCATCAACAACCTGAGTTATACAGATGATACAACCTTGCTGGCTGAAACTGAGGAAGACCTGAAGCATTTGCTGCAGAAGGTCAAGGACTGCCCTCTCCAATATGAAGTGAAGCTCAACATGAAGAAAACAAAGATTCTCACCACTGGGCCAATTTGCAGCACCATGATAGATGGAGGAGAGACTGATATTGTTAACAATTTCCACTTAGTTCCACAACCAACACCCTTGGCATCAGAAGTCAGGAAATCAAAAGACTAATTACATTGGAAACATCTGTCAGGGATCTCACCAGAGGGTCAAGAGCAATGATGTCATCCAGAGACTACAGTGAGCCTGATCCAGGGCATGGTCTTCAAAATTATTTGAAAGCTGGACAATGAATAAGAAAGACATAAGAATTGATGCTTTTGAGTTGTGGTGCTGGAAAATAATATTGAAAATACCATGGACGGCCAAAAGAACAAATAGCTCCGTCATGGAGAGGGTGAAGCCATGTTGCTCCTTGGAGGCAAGGAACTTGAAGTTCCGTCTCACATACTTTGGATAGGTTGCCAGTAGGGACTGGTCCTTGGAGAAGGACATCATGCTTGGAAATGAGGAGGGACAGCACAGGAAAGGAAGACCCAGAATGAGATAGAGTGACATGGTAACTGAGATAATGGGGGTAGGTGTGCTGGAGACAGTGAGACTGGCTCAGGATAGGGCAGGGTTCAGAGCTTTTTTACATAGGGTAACTACGAGATGCAGTCAGATTGATGGCACATAACACAACAATGTGTTGTGTATGAATTTTTTTTTCATGTTAAACTAGTAGCAGTTCCTTTTTAAACTATGACTACAGTAGGGAGGATAGCACAAGATCAGGGTGAGCTTTGCTCTGAAATTCATCAACTCTCGATGAGTCAGAGCCAACTCAAAAGCACTCAACAACAATTGTCATGATAAGTCAGAGAAATGCATAACATGGCTTGATTTCAGCATTTTTCATAAAAGTTCTCAAGTCATTCATGTTTAATGCCCAAACTCATGGTTCTTAAATTGGGATTTTGTTAAGGAATGTTTTACATTCTGTATTTACATTTTCAAAAGTAGAGAATGGTGTCATTTATGTTCTCATCTGAACATAGTGTGCACATACCATTTTTATTCTTATGGAAAACATATTCAGACTTTAATCCACTATAAACATGATGTTGTTATCATGAGTGCTGGAGAGTTAAATACAACTGATTGTGACCCTATGAACAACAGATCTAAACCCTGTCCTATCCTGTGCCCTGGTCATTATCTCTGATCCACTAGCACCCACCGCTGCAGTCACTGTATCAGACCACCAGGCTAAGGGTCTTTCTCGTTTACACTGATTATTTACCTTTCTAAGGATGATGTCCCTCTCCAATACAAAGCCATTCCTAGCAACATGTCCAAAATATGTGAGGCAAAGCTTTATCATCTTTGCCTCCACGCAGCACTCTAGTTGCACACTCTCCAAGACATATGTTTGTTCTTTTAGCAGTCCATGGGATGTTCAGTACTCTTCTCCAACACCACAGCCCAAAGGCATCAAAAATTATTTTGTCATCCATATTCATCATATAGCTCTTATATGGATAGCATAATATTGAAAAGACCATGGCCTGAAACAGGTGCACCTTAGTCCTCAAACTGATATCACTGCACCTCAGCAATTTGGGAAGGTCCCTGACTTCAGATTTTCCCAGTGTAATATGTCTCTTCATCTCCTGCCTGCTGGTACCAGTGGTGTTAATTTTGTAACCAAGTAAGACAATATTGAAAGTTCAAGTATTTTCTTTATCTAGTATGGTGTTGTGTATTGGTCCAGTGGTGAAATTTTGTTTTCTTGATGTTGAGATGCAATCTAAGTTGAAGACTGTAGTCTTTGATCTTCAGCAGCAAGAACTTAAACTCTTTCTTATTTTCAGCAAGCAAATTTGTATCATCAATAAGGTGTTAGTAAGTCTTCCCCTTCAACTCTTAAAGTTACCCTAGAGTGTCAAGAAGCCAAACCAAAGAGAAGAGATGCTGAGTAAAACAGCTGAACTGATTTGAAAGGGCAACTTGAAAAGACAAAGTATTAGAATGTGTAGAGAGATGGAACTGGAAAATAAAAAGGAAAACTTGCTTGCCATTTCTCAAACTGAAAGAACTGAAAACAAATCCAAGCTTCAAGTTGCAATAGGCAAAATCTTGAATTATTCACTAAGGATTAAAAGAAGATGGAAAGAATACACAGTACCAAAAACAATTGGCTCAGACTGAAATATTTCATACAATACCATATGATCAAGACCAAATGGTGATGAAGGAAGACATTCAAGTCACACTGAAGGCAACTCGTTATAGGTTCCAGGTATAGATGGGGTACCAGTTGGAATGTTTCAAATGAGAGATGCAGCCCTGTGTGCTTACCAGTTTGTGTCAAGAAATGTGAAAAACAGCTACCTGGTTAACTGACTGGAAGAGACCCACATTTGTTCCCATTCCCAAAACCAGTGATCCAACTGATTGAGTTAGGCTTTTCCAAGTGCAAAAGCTGGTCAGCTGATAGAGGAAGGACAAAAGGGAAAACAGTCTACCAGGTATCAGGATGAGAGAAAACTTAGTGATGGTGAAGTCTGAAAAGAATTCAATCTCATTAAAATTTTTCTTAACTCTTGTAATTCTATGATCAAAGATAACTCTTTACGTATACCACAAAGGGTAGATTGTCAGGGTTATCTCAGTCTTCCTTCCCTATGGTTCAAAATCTGGGTATTAGATAAAGAATAGTCTGAGGTCTTTCAGGTGTTTGCATAATGAAGGTATTTGAAATTAATCACTTTGTAGCGATATTATTAAGGTCTGATTAAGGCAAACATTTTTGAAGAGCATAATACACTAAGAAATAGAAACTATAGTCCTTGGCTTTCAAGATTTTTGAATTGACTGTTTAGAATTTCTGATCCTTGAGCAAACATAAGCCTATACTCGACAGCACCTAACTACAACAGTAATGCTATATCCCGGCAGTGTTTCGAAAAAACACTGAAGAAAGTTAAAAAAACAAAACACAAACTCACTGTCATCAATAAGAACTGACAACTAATCCTCTGTTAAGTTTTCAAGGTTACATAAATAGCATGGGGATGAGATTGTCCATATTCCTCTTCTAGATCTTCTGGTAGATTAAAACATTCTGACAGGAATTCAAGTGGTATTTGTGGTCTTTGGGTGAGCAGTGCAATTCCTTATAGCCAAGGTCACCAGAGCTTCCTGACCCAGCAACCTCTGTCCTCCTGGAGTTTCCAGCAAGGGTTAAGTGGAATTCCAAACAGTAGGTTAAAAAGAGGCCCAGCCTCCAGTATCAAGAGTGATCTACAGTCAACATCAAGCCACCATACCGCAGCCCATGCTAAAGCTCCACTGCTTTATGTTTCTCACTGTTTCCAGATGCCTTCCCTTTCAGCTAGACCCCGGCGTGTATCAAATTCCATGTACTTGCCCTAAAAGACTTACCAAATCTATAAAATTCTAAAGCAAGATCAAATGTTTCAACCCTCACATTGGGACAATAGTACTGAGTCATTTTCCCTGCTAGAATATTACCCAGTGCTGACCTCTGGTTTTCCTATGTCACATTCCAAGCTGCCTTTATCGTTAATTAGATACAGCTGAAATTAGTGGAATAAACTCAGACGTCCCTATCTAAAAAGCGTCTGTTGTAGTAATGGGAGAGATAAGTATATGTTTTCATCTCTTTTAATATAAGCAACAAGGTGAACATATATGAGGAAGTCACAGTGGGTTGAACACTAAACAAAGAGATAGGAAAATCAGTCAAGTTATAGTTCTAGAATCCTTGGAAACTCTTTTTTCAATATTTTCCAATATTATAGGCATCCTGCAAAATACTGGAAATGCTCTTTATGTACTCTTGAGTGCTATTTTAATTTGTTTTCTGAATATGTATGCAACTTGTCCTTTTCCCTGGGCTCAAAGCTACTTTGTAAATAGAAAAGTGGTAGAAGATTTTATTATCATAACTGACCCTCCAGTAAGTTTTCAAAGGCCATAAATCACATAAAAAGAGACGGCACACCTTTCTCCTGTAAAACAGCTGGTGTATTTGAAACACACACACTTGAGTTGGCAAGGCGGCTCACTAATAATAGACCACCAGAGTTCCCTGGAATAAGTTGCGCTAGTAGTAAGAAGCTGTGCTGCAATCCCAAAGGCACACAGTTCAAATTCACCAGCTGTTTCAAAGAAGGACAGGCAATCTCTTCTCATGCTATTAACTGCCTAGGAAAACCTGTCTAATGGTCAGCTAGGGTCAGTTCCTAACAACAATCATCCTTTTAAAAAGACAGTTTAGTTCATGGATCAATGAATATACATTGATTTCAGGTGCTATTAATTGGCACCAACTCTCAGTGACTAGTGTACCACAGAAAGAAACCTTCTTCGGTTTGTGCCATTCTTACAGTCTCGGCTGTACTTAAGGCCAGCCATTGTCATCATCACTGCACCAAGGCATCTTGCTGAGGGTCTTCCCTACTTTACTGACTCTCCACTTTTCCAAGCATGATGCCTTTTTCCAAGAACTGACAACTGCCTATAATTTATTCTTCTCTTGAGTCCTTCAATATTCTAATCTGACCACATAGTAGAACATCCTATGTTTATGCTAGACATTGTTCTTGAATTATAGTGAGGTGCCATTGAGTTAAGTGCTTCTCATAGCGACCCTATGAACAGCACATATGAACCCTGTCCTTTTCTGTGCCAAACTTGCATAGGAAGTCAAAGTTTTTCTGGCTATCGCAAAGGACTTTCTCACTGTACTAGTTCTACAGTTTTTTTCTTCTTTATTAAACTTAGTCCATGAATTCTTGCCTAGATTCTGACCCCTGAGCTTGTTAATTCTATTATTACACTATCTTATGGACACAGTATTCTAAAGAACTACAGGGGTGACCTACCACGGCATGTAGTACACAACAGGATTGGAGATGATGATGATGATTAACATAATAAGCAAACTTGTATTCAGCTATAAAAATAGTAAATACTTTAGCAAGGAATTCTTGCCTCTTCTAAGTCTTAGTTGGTCTTCTTGTGAGCAGTGTTGGTCTCTAAAAGTATTAATAACCTCAAAATATAAGGGTTGTTTTTATAACATATTTGAAAAATACCTATGAGTGTTGATTGCACATATTTTCATGAAGTACAGTTGAAAGTGTACAGGAAACTTAAATTCTAAGTAATACCATCATCAGAGTGTTACTAAACACTAACCTTTCCTTGCCTTTCCTAGACATTGCATAGCCAGTTAATACTGCTAAAGCTGATATTAGGATTTAGCCTTCTCAGTTTGATAATAAACACTAAATAATTAAATAATTTACACAGGAAATGATTGACATAATCGAAGTAGAAATTCTAACATTTCCATTTTTTTAGAGTGGCAAAATGCCACACTGCAATCCCAAAGGCACACAGTTCGAGGCCACCAGCTGCTCTGTGGAAGGGTAGGCAGTCTCCTCCCATGAGATTAACTGCCTTTGAAAACTCACTGCAGGGTCAGCTATGGGTTGGTTCCGGTTCAACAGTACTCAACAATAACATAATATTATTATATTACATATAATAAGAATTATATATACACATATATTTATGTTGTTGTTGTTGATTCCCTTCAAGTTGAGCATGACTCAAAGTGACCCTATGAACAAAAGGCTTGAAGCTATTCTACAACTATTAGCATTTTATCAAAGTTCATAGAGTTTCTGTAGGCATGTTATTTTGTTATTTAGAAAGTGGATGCCATTCCTGTATGTGTGTATACACACACACACACACAAACATATACATATCTATCTATCTATTCATTCATCCATCCATCTATCCAGTTGTTGCATACTGTCGAGTCAGACCTAACCCATAGCTGACACTCCAACAGGTTATCAGAGGCAGTTAATTGCACAGGAAGAGATTGATGGCCCATCCCCCATCCTCTTTCTGCTGAGCAGTTGGTAGATTTAACCATGTGCCTCTGGAATTGAGGTGCCGCTTTTTGCCACTAGGCTACCAGTTTCCAAGGTCCTATCTTTTTTTTTTTTTTTTTTAAATTCTAAAACTTTTTTTTTTCATTCCTCAAATTTGGACATTCTAGGTGTAAACACAGTTGTAGTTAGTGAGGATGTTAAAACATGGTAGCCACTTGTTGTTGTTGTTATGTGCCATCAAGTCTCCTGGAATTCATAGTGACCCTTTGTACAATAGCACTGAACCCTGCTCTATCCTGAAACAATGTTACTGTTTTTGACACACCCACCCCCATACCCCAATCACTGAGTCAATCCACCTCATTGAGGGTCTTACTCTCCTTTGCTGTCCCTCCACCCTGCCAACATAATGTCCCTCTCCATGGACTGATCTCTCCTTGCAACATGCCCCAAATATGTCAGATGGAGCTTCAGAATCCTTGTCTCCAAGGAGCAGGCTGTTTTCACTCTCTCCAGGACAAACCTGTTCTCCTAGCAGTCCATCATATATTCAACACTCTTCTCCAGCACCACAGCTCAAAAGCATCAATTCTTCTATCATCCCTAGTCATCCCTAGTCATTGTCCGGCTTTCTGATGCATGGCAAGTAATTGCAACGACCATGGTATGTATCAGGCACATCTTAATCTTCAGATTGACGTCTTACAAGGAGTGTGTGTGTGTGTGTGTATATA
>NW_006400068.1:1499312-1512434 GCF_000299155.1 Elephantulus edwardii
ATATACAATTAATATATCCATTTTATAATAAAATACTAAGTCTTAGAACTTGAAAAATTTCCATCACATTTCAGCCTGTCCTATCTTCTCCTAGCCTTTGAAAAACAGCACATTTTAAAGATTAATGAACTAATTCTTACTTTATGACCCTTCAACGTTACCTAGTAATATTTTTATTGTATTTTTTTGCACTCATCAGTCATTGTATATTAAGATATAAAATTCATTTTGTTGCTGGCTTCAAACTTCTTTTTCCTTATCTAACCAATGGATTGATTGTTCACTTTCTTTTTTAGCAAATAATCCTGATTTTTTTTTACTTTCCATAATTGTTAAATTATATAATTTATCTAATAAGATTTAGTGGCAAGAAGCTGCACTGAAATCCCAAAGGCATGTGGTTTGAGGTCACCAGCTGCTCCGTGGGAGAAGGATGGGCAATCTTCTTCCGTCTGATTAACTGCCTCTGAAAATGTGCTGGTGGGTCAGTTATGGGTGGGTTCTGACTCCATGAAACACAGTAACAACAACAAATGCAACAAGGTAATTAAAAGACAGTGGATGAGAAAAACCACTTAGTGAACTAAAACTGTATTTTCAGTCTTTTATCATGTAGAAATAAGGTATATAGAAAAGAAATGATATGCTTCTTTAAAAAAAAGATAATCTCCTTAGAAACAGTGAGTAGGAAAGATAAAATAGATGCATTCTTTACTAAATGAGACTCCAGGGTCTAATTAACTAAATATTGCCAGACAGCTAGATTTGCCTTGTACTAAGTTCAAGTTATTGTTTAAGCATGAAAAGAAACATGAAAGCAGATGTTTATCTTCGACTATACTCACATTGACTGAGAGTAATTTGGGTTTTTTTAAATAAAAAAATTAAATGTTTATTATTAAAATATACTTTTTTGTGAAAACCAATTAACATTGAGAAAAGCAACTTTCTAGACTGGTTTCTAGCACTATTTTTTTTTTAATGTTACAATAAATATAGACTTAAAAAATCTATTTAAAAGAGAAGATAGGAAAACATTTGTCAGAGACTGTAGTCATCACTAATTGCTTCAGAGGAGTAATCAACATACAGAGCTATCATTTTAAAATTTGAGGGCTTCTTCATCTTCAAGTTTTCACATTCCATGTCCACTGAGCTTTCTTTGAATACAAAATGAATTCTGACAATGTGCATCTAAAACTTTAATTACTTTTTGAAATGCCAGTTTATTACTCACCATCAAATGAGTAGCACTCCGAATCAGAGAATTTGTTTAAAAGCCCACAAACATAGAAGAGCCATGTAAGTCAACTATGAACAAATGAAATCTTATCATCACAAATTCCTCTATGCTCTTGATCTTCTTTGTGTGAATTCCATATCCAACTCTCCCATCCATTCATCGTTTTCTTTTTCACTAATAAATATAAACTGAGTTTTATGGTTCTGTTTCAGTTTTTGGTGTTCACATTTTGGTAGTATGCATTCAAGATAAAGCAAGTTTAATAATAGCCATTTTACGGCATCAAAATCCAGGTAAGGTCTATAAAATTCATGCAAGCGAGAGGGAAAAGATTTTTATTACCTTCAAAGTTATTGGTATATACCTCATCTAATGATATTAAAAATTCTTTATGAGCCTATTGATCAGAATTTTATTTTGCTACATGAGTCAATCCCTTTGAGAAATCCATTCATTAGTCACTCTTCAACACTGGAATACAGCTCCACCTGCTGGTACTTATTGATCCACGTTAAAAATCTCAAAAACTACGCATTCATTCCAAACTGAACAACTTCAAACATCAGGTTTCCTTCTGCAGTCTACCTTGCAAGAATAATTAGAATTTTATTTTCCTTATGATGTGCCCAAAGTTAATATTATGTGAGATTGGCTTTATTTATTCAACCAACCTTCACAACGTGGAGGTTGGTTGAATAAATAAGTTTTTACACAATTACATATTAAGTGACTAATAAAAACTTATCACTAATAATCATAAAGCTAAGAAACATTTACCCTTTTTGAAAGAAATAAAAAGAATAAAATTAAAATTAGGTTAAATTTGATGATAACCACAAGCAAGAACAAATAATCCAAATGCAACAACAATAATTCCTCTTGTTCCCAATAGCTATAATGAATTCATAACTTTATCATATATGTCTATAGGTACATAAAGAGATACAGTAATGTTTGCACACAGAGAAACAACTTCTATGACAACAGTTGTGTCAGCATAAATTAAGAAAGATCTGATTTTCTTAACATTTCTGAAACAATGCATGCATGTTGACAAATCAGCAGTTTAATAAAAATATTCACATATTTTGAAGGAAAAATATACCTAAAACTTCATGTTTATATCATTCTAGGATACTTAAAACTTTGAATTCATAGTAAATGTGGCCAAAAATAAACTCTGCATAATTGACATCAACATAGGATAATGAGATGGATTTGATTCCAAAATAAGCATGTACTGACAGCCCTCAACAAATGGTTTTTTCTCTGAAATAGTGTAAGTTGGTCACAGAAGTGAAATATTCAGAGATTACTAAAAAATATACCAAGATAATTGAAAATTTAATGACTATTTTTCATGAGTATTGGCATTTAACTAAACAGAAATCACTTCACTATCCTATTATGCCTCTTTTCTACCTATCCCATTTTGTCTTTGATGACTAAACAAATTTAAGAAATGGCAATATGATTTACTTATATCTTCACAGTTTATTTATTCAAATAAAAATTTAGTAACTGAACTTAATTCATTCTGTTCCCATGGATTCATCATTTTCATTTTAAGAAATGAAATAAAGTTATATAGATATCTACCTATTTATTCATTCATTTACTAGCATATTTGCCATCACTATTTAGCTGTCTGTGAATAGAGTCCAACTTACAGCAGCCCTGTGAACAACAGACTGAAGTCTTGTGCTCTCCTCTGCCATCCTCAGAGTCTTCATTATGTTCACACCCATTATTGACGTTACTATGTCAATCCCTCTCATTTACTCTATTTTTCCTCTTTTGCTGACCCTCTACTTTTCTCAAATATTAGCATTAGGGGATATTAGCACAATTATTAGAGTACCTCTCTTGGAAAACCTCTATTATTATAACCATCTATGTTCCTTTATTGGTCATGTTGTTGTTGTTGTTGTTGTTGTTATTTGCCTCAAGTTGCCTGTGACTCACAGCGACCCTATGTACAACAGCCCTAAACCCTGCTCTATCCAGTGCCACACTTACTGTCTCTGATGCACCAGCCCTCATTACCTCAGTCACTAAATCAATCCATCTCAGTGAGGGTCTTTCTCTCCTGCACTGTCCCTCCACCCTACCAAGCATGATGCCCCTCTCTAAGGATTGATACCTCCATGCAGCATGCCAAAAGTATGTCTGACAAAGCTTCAGAATCCTTGCCTCCAAGGAACAGCCTGGCTTCACCCTCTCCAGGACAGAATAACCCTAGCAAATATATCCTGGAGAAGGTATGACTAAAGTGTTCCTTGAAGGTAAGAATGACAAAACTTCAACTCACATACTTTTGACATACTATAAGTCAGGGTATTCCTTGGGGAAGGACACAATGCTTCAAAAGGCGGGGAGGGGGAGGGAGGGAGAAGGGTAGCAAAAGAGAAGACCTTCAAACAGATGGATTGACCCAGTGACTGCAACAATGGGTTCAAGGGTGTCAGATTGTGAAGATGGCACAGGAGAGGATACTCAATTCGATGACACCTAACCACAACATTATGGAAAACAAAATAATGACTTAGCACCTATGAAAATTCGCTGGAGGATCAGCTATGAGTTAGTTCTTAGCCAATGGTACTTAATAATTATGGAAAAATAGGACAGAGCAACAAAGTACAGATGAGGTACAAAAAACCAAACAATTCTTTAGTTGTTATCATTTTAATCAAAGATGTTGTTGTTGTTGTTATGTGCTGTCGTGTTGTTTGCGACTCATAGCGACCCTATGTACAACAGCCCTAGACCCTGCTCTATCCTGTGCCAATCGCACTGCCTCTGACACACCCATCCCAATTACTCCAGTCACTGATTAGGAAATACTCTATGTGAAAGTAGTAGCCATTTTTCAAAAGCAAACATTGGGTTACCATTTGATTTAAGTGAGATGAAAATGTGGATCAAAACAAAATATTCATAGTAACTTCATTCACAATTTCCAAAAACTGGAAGTAAACAAGATGCCTTTCAATAGCTGAATGCATAAATAAACTTTGTACATTATACTGTGGATTATTCTTCAATATAAAGAGAAATGAGTTATTAAGGCAACAAAAAGACACAGAGTAGCCTTAAATTCATACTACTAAATAAAAGAGGGAACTCAGGTGGCTTAGTGGTAAGCAGTTTCACAACCAAAGATAAACACTTCTAATCCATCAGCTTCTCCTCAGGAGAAAGATGGAAATTTCCTCCAGTGCCATTTACAGTCTAAAAAATCCACTGTTATGTCAGATATAAATCAGAGTCAACTCCACAACATATAACAACAAATAAAAGAAGCAAGTCTGAAGAAGCTATAATATTGTATAATCACAACTATATGGCATTCTGGAAAAGAATGAAACTACAGAGACAATGAAAATATTAGCGGAAGTAAGGGAAGTAGGAACTAGAGAAAGATAAGTAGGTGAGCACTGGGCTTTTGCAGGGGGGAATCACACTACTCTGAACAACGTTACAATGGAGATACATTAAGTAACTGTCAAATGCATGGGTTATACAAAACAAAGAGTAAATTGTAATGTCTAATGTACTATGCATTTTAGTTAATGTTTCCATACCAGTGTGGTAATTTTAATGAACGGATCATAAATATTTAAGGTGTTACTAGGAGAAACAATGTGCATGGGATAGGGGAATAAATGGAAATTCTCTGTGATTTCTACACAATTGTCTGTAAATGCAAAACTGCTTTAGCCATAAATAAATATATATACATATCTCAAACTTTAACAGATTTGAAGAGGCAAGTCTACAACAGTAGTAGTTGTTGTAAGGTGCCCTTGAGTCGAATGTAATTCATAGAGATCGCATGAACAGCCAACCTCAACTTTGCCCTAGTCTGTGTCATCCTCGTCATCTCTGACACACTAGAGCTCACTGCTGATTCACTATGTCAAGCCATCTCACCGGAAGTTTTCTTCTCCTTTGCTGACCCTCCATCTTTCCAAGGATGTATGTCTCTTTCCAAAGAATAGCCTCGCCTAGCTACATGTTCAAAGTATGAAAGAAAAAGCCTTATCATTTTTGTTTCCAAGGAGCTAATCTGGCTGCACTTTTTCCAAGACATATCTGTTTGTTCTTTGGGCAGTCAGTGGGATATTCAGTACTCTTCTCTAACACACAGCTCAAAGGCAGCAATGTTTCTTGTGTTACCCTTATTCACTGTCTAACTCTCTTATGCACAGCAGGTGATTGAGACGACCATGACCTAAGTGAGTAGCACCTGAGTCAGCACACAAACAGCATTGCTCTTCAACATTTTGGAGACGCCCTTGACAGTGGACTTGCCTACTGCAATATGTCTCTTGATTTCCAATTTGTTAAGAGCTCTAGTGGCCTACTGTCAAGAAGCTATACTGCTATCCCTAAGACACGTGGTTTAAGGCCACCAGCTGCTCTGGGGAAAGGATAGCCATTCTTCTCCTGTATGGTTAACTGCCTTTGAAAAATACCATCAGAGGGTCAGCTATGGGTAGGTTCTTTCTCTACAGTACATAACAACAGCAAGTATTAAGGGTGTTGATTGCTGATCCAAGAAAAAGAAAAAGTCCTTGACAGCTTCAATCCTTTCTCCATCTATCGTTATGCTGTCTGTTAGTCCTGTAGTGAGGACTTTGATGTTAAGAGTAATCCATACTAAATAATATAGTACTTGATCTTTTGCAGCAACCATTTCATATCATCTTCACTTTCAGCAAGCAAAGTTGTGTTAACTGCAAAACACAGATTGTTGATGAAATTTTCTCCAATCCTGATGCCACATTCCTCTTCATAGAGTCTGGCTCAGCATACAGATTTAATAGGTATGAAGAAATGACACAAATCTGACACAACATTCTTCCAGATTTTAAACCATGCAGTATTTCCTTGCTTGGTTTGGATAGCAGTCTCTTGGTCAAAGTGCAGATCCAGATGAGCACAATTCAGTGTCCTGAGATCCCCATTCTTTTCAATGTTAGCCATAACTTGTTATGATCCACACAGTCAAATGCATTTGCATAATCAATAAAACACAAATAGACTTTCTTCTGGTATTTTCTGCTTTCAGCAGTATTCGTCTGACATCAGCAATAATATCCCTGGTGCCAGAGCCTCCTCTAAAACCAGCTTGAATTCTAGAAGTTCCCTGTCAATGTACTATTCTAGCCATTTTGAATGATCTACAACACACCACTTTCAATGAAGTACAGAAGTACTAAGAAAAAAACTCAACAAAGAGGAAGAACTAAGCAATACAACATATTGGATCACATAGATATACTTTAGAACACTCAACCCAATAAAAGCATAACTACACTTCTCTTCAGTGCACATGGAACATACTCCAGAATAGACCATATGGAATGTCGAAAGCAAGTCTCAGTCAATTTAAAATACCAGAATACTACAATGCCTCTTCTAAGATCACAACACTATAAAACTAGAACTCAACAATAGGGAGATCAAGAAGGGGAAAATCAAATAGATGGAAACTAATAACAGCTGCCTGAACACTACTGGATAATAAAAGACTTAATAAAGAAATTTTAAAATGTCTTGAAGCATATGAGAAATAAAAACAATACACCAAAATCTTTGGGGCACAGCAAAGGCAAAGCTTCTGGACACACACACAAAAGATGTAAATTTACCATAAAAAACAAAACAAAGCAAAACAAAAAAAAACCAAACCAAACCAAAACCATATGTATTAAAAAGGAAAAAAAAAATCCCCAAATCAACACCTTAACATCTCCAACAATTAGGGGGGGAAATCAAAATACAACAACCAGCAAAGAAAACCTAGAATTTCCATAATAAAATAATTAATAAACATAAGCACAGAAATAAATGAAATATAAATGTATATGTTTTTATGTAACAAAAAAAGCATCAATAAACCTAGAAGGTGGTTTTTTGAAAAGATCAATAAAATGATCAAGCTCATTCAAAAGAAAAATCTAACAAATGAAAAGAAGGAGGAAATGCAAATGTCATGAACAAGAAATGAAATGGGTGTTACCACAGCATAACTAACTGAAATGAACAGGATACTAGCAGAATATAATGAAAAGCTATACTCCAATAAATTTGAAAGCATGGAAGGAATGATCAATTTTTAAGAAACTCATTACCTAACTAAACTAGCACAGACAGAAGAGAACATATGTACAGACTCAGTATGAAAGAAGAAACTGGCCATAAAAACAATTCCAATTAAAAAAAAATCCTGGCCCAGATGGCTTCACAAGTAAATTTTACCTAACTTTCAACGATTGACACTAAATGTACTCAAATAATTGTTTCAGTAAGAAATGACTGCCAGGAAAACAACCCAATAATTTAGATAAGATACTTGACGGCACATAACAACAACAACAGCAATAATCTCCCATTCACCACACACTCATTCTCATGCTTTCCTTCTTAACATCATTTATGTTATACCCAGAATCCTTGAATGTTATGACTCAACCATGGGCTGTTTGAGTCCACACAAGTTTCCCAGAATAAATATTGATGATCTACTTCTGAAATATCAGGCATTAAAACCTTCAACCTAGTCAGTGTCAAGGTTTAATAGGACAACAAGCAGAAAGTGTTAGAGAAAATGTGGAGAGACAGGAACTCCCATACACTGTTAGTGGGATTGTAAAATGGTACAACCACTCTGGGAGGCAGTTTGGTGGTTCCTCAAAAAGCTGAACATAGAAATTCCATATGGCTTCACTGTTACACTGCTAAGAATATACCCTAAGGAAAATAGAACTGAGATTCAAAATGGAGATTTGTACACCAATATACATAGTAGTATTATTCACAACAGCAAGAAAATAGAAACACCCTAAATGTCCATCAATAAATGGATGGATAGTGAAACTGGGGTACAGTCACACGATGGAATACTGTGCAGCACTCAGAAGCAACAATTTTGAAAAATAGTATATAACATGTGGCAGGATAGAGAGCATTATGCTGAGCGAACTAACTCAATCTCATAAAGACAATACTGCAAAACATCATTGTAAAAATAGAAGGATAACCAGCAAAATGTGTAGGGGAGTACCGGAGAGAAGGTCAGAGAAGAGGGTGGACAGCAGGGGAAATCATGAGGTCACAAAGTTTAGTGGGAAGAGAGAGAGGGTGAAGGAATTATGAAAGATTCAGTGGAGGCCTGAAAAGGTGGGGGAATTGTGGGCATGGATCAATGATGATTGATTTTATAAAATACAATATGTAAGAATGATCCTATGAAACACAATGTGAAAAAAGGAATGGGTAAAACACAGTGTATATAAATGAGATGCAATGCACACAAATTTTGTATGCAAACCAAAATTAAGTAAAAGAATTTTTAAAAATGAAAACTTTGTCAACTTAAAAAAATCACAACCCAGTGCAACACAATGTAACACAGTTTTTATGCTGACTCATAAGGTCATCATACTGAGGTAAACTCTACAGCAAAGAGTGGTCTTACGTAGAGACAGAAGTATGTAGATAGATGTCCCCACATGTCATACTCTAAAAATAACAACATACTATTGAGCAAATATAAAATTGTATAACTTAGTCATTCCTAAATATAGATTTAATCCTGGTTAAATACCCACATAATCTTCATGAACATGGTAAAGAGAATTTATCCTGTCCATAGAATGAATGCCTTATCTCAAATCAAGTCACTAAAAATTACTGCTTAAACACAAAAACAAAACAACACCCAACTTTTTTTTTTTAATGCTACAAGATCATTCCTATTTTAATCCCTAAATGCCAGGGCATGTGAGAGTGAAAGAAAGAAATAAACCAAAGCTCAGAGATACACAGAACATCTGAGATTGAATTCCATGACACTTGAAAAACATTCCGTGACAAACTTAACTCAGTAGAAAGATTGGGGGTGTGGGGGTGGGGTGGGATTGTTTTTTAATAAGCAAATGCAGATGTTGAGGGGGGAAAAAGTTTAGATTTTTGACACCGCTCTGAACTGACTTGCAAATACTTTCCATACGCAAACAATGCTGAAATGTCTTTTTTTTTAAACCACCACACTGCTGAGTTTTGAAAGCTAGAATTTACCACTTTACTGTTACTGAGCTACTTTATTTGGTAATTGTGTTTATGAGCATTATTCTTTTCAAAACAGTTTATTTTATCTACACTTTATACATTTCAGTATTTATGGAAAGAATTAATGACTTGACGATATTGTGCACATTTGAAAGGGTAAGTGTGTGTATCTGAGTGTGTGTAGTTGATATTTACCAATGTTTCAGGTTTATTTTGTCCATGTTGCTAGGAGGGACTGGTCCTTGAAGAAGGATGGTATGCTTGGAATGATGGAGAGTCAGTAAAAGAAAGGAAGACCTTCACCAAGATGGATAGACACAGTGACAATAACAATCGGCTCAGGTATATCAGAGATGATGAGAATGGCACAGGATAGGACAGAGCTTTGATGCATTGTTATAGGGTTGATATGAGTCATAGTCGACTCTACTACTCATAACAACAACAGCACAACAAGACACGCTTTAACGTGCATGTCAACAGGCTATGTACGAGATTAAGCACAATGCTACCACAGTATAGTTCCAGCTTCATATGTTGTTGTTCTAATGTGCCAATGAGTCTCTTGCGACTCATAGGGACCCTATGTACAACAGCCCTAAACTCTGCTCCGTCCTGTGCCAATCGCACTGTCTCCAACACTCCCATCCGAATTACCCCAGTCACTGAATCAATCCACCTCATAGAGGGCCTTTCCCTCCTGCACTGTCCCTCCACCCTCCCAAGCATGATGTCCTTTTCCAAGGACCGGTCTCTCTTCACAACATGTCCAAAATATGTTAGATGGAGCCTCAGAATCCTTGCCTCCAAGGAGCCACCGGTTTAACCCTTTCCAGGATAAATCTGTCTGCTTTCCTAGCAGTCCATGGTACTCCCAATAATCTTCTCCAGCACCACAGCTCAAAGGCATAAATTCTCCTTCCATCCTCCTTGGTCATTGTACAACTCTCTGATGCATAACAATGCTTGCGAAGACCATGGCCTGTATCAGACACACTTTAGTCTCCAGAGAGACACAAGAGGTCCCTAACAGCAGACTTTCCCATGGCAATACATTGTGTAAAAATACCTATACTGGGGTTTATTGCTATTTCATGTGCCTTGAGGTTGGAACAAAATCACAGATGATCCTACAGCAGGGTTTCAGAGACAATAAATCATATGGGAGGCGACTATCTATTTTTCTACTGCACAGCTGCTGGTAGATTTGAACCATGTGCCTTTGTGTTAGCAGCACAACTCCTTACCACTAAACCACCAGAGCACTTTGAATGTCAAATCAGAAGAAGAAAACAAGCAAAAAAAAATACATTAAGTAAAATGGAGAAGTAGATTTTCTTATATTTGAGCTGTGTCAGTTTTTGTCATGAATACAATGTCTCTGAATTTTTTAATTGGACCTGGTAATTATTTTAAAAATTAAAGTATTACCTGATTAGTTTTCATAAATCCTTGCTTCCATCTCTTCCTATACTTCTGTTTGAAAATGGAAAATTGTCCCAGTTATTACAAAATGCTTTTTAACTTTTATTATAAAGGAGTGGCCAAATGCTCATTGAGTAATAGAAAAACTGACAAGTGAAAAGACACCAGACTGAATAATTAATTAAACTGCAGATATCACCACCTCATTCATTTGAACAGTGTGAGGACGGCTCAAACGAGTTTAATCCTTATTTTGCAATGTTTACTACAGAAATGTCAAGACTTTTTTGCAATTACCAAAATCTCTTAAAATAATGAGAGCTTGCTACCTGTTTTGAGTGTTTCTTTTCTCCTAAAGAAGACTAGTAACAAATAGGATTGAAAGATTCATGCAATATAAAAATCTACATCAAAGAAGAAAAAACTCCAAATCTATAAAAATCATCTGAATTCCGTAACAAACACTTTGACATTTCTGACAGGTGAAGGGAGGAGTTTGAATTGCTTCACAAAAGTATCTAAAGTTTTCAGAATAAATCAAGTCACTAAATCTGATTAGTGTGTTAATATCATTAGGTGTCTTCAACTGATAGTGAACCTCTTTATTCTAGGTTGAAACCTAGTCTGATCTCCTATCAACCTCACCATTTCTGCTATAATAAATCTATTGCTGCAGCCACCATATCAATCCACCCTGGGATCTTGGTAAGTGTATTTCTGATAAGTACTTCTAATGATAAGTGTTAACAGGATATTAATAATTTGGGGTACAATTTCTATCTGGCCTATCTGAACATTCATATATTTAAAAGTATATTAAGATCCTATATTATGTTTTCTGGAAGCAGGCACAGCATCCACTTCCGAAATGAATTGCCTCCGGAAACTCTATGAATGAACAGTATTCAGGCCATTCGTTCATAGGGTCGCTATGAGTCGTCTACAACTCGACGGCACCAAACAACAACAACAACAACAACAATATTATGTTTTGGTTTCCACCACCCCACCCCACCCCAAAAACTTCACAGTAGAACTTGCAGTTTAAATCCACCAGGTTCTCCCCTCGAAAAGGAGGGACAATCTCTTCCTGTGCCAGTAGGATCCGATTCGATGATGCACACAAGAAAAGAAAAAGGGAAAAAAAGAAAAATATTTGTTGGATGAAATAATGAATAAGACAGTAAACGATGGTTCTTTTCCCACTGCCAAATTGTATGGACACGGAGGAACAGGGTCTTTAAGATTCAACTCCACTTAGAAGCCATCAAGGAGTCTGAGTGACACAGTGTTAAAAGAACACAACTGCTAAACAATAGGTCAATAGTTCAAACTTGCCAGCCACTCAATGAGAGAAAGATGTGATTATTTCCTCCCATGAACATTTACAGCCTCTGAAATCCTCGGGGGTGGTTACACTCAGCCTTTTCCAGTCACTGTAAGTCAGAATTGACTCAAAGGCAGTGGTTCCAGTTTAGGCAATCCACAACCATGGCTGCAAATGGCATGGCTGCTGAAGGCATATGGATGTTAATTTTTTACAAGAGTTCCTGGAAAAAGCCTTAATTCATTATTATTTCATACAAGGGATTCACAAAACTGCCAAAGCATTATGAATATATTTGAGTTTCAATCGAAGTATATTTATCAATCAGTTTCAATACTGTGGGTTGTTATAACCAGAACAGAACTTCAGCCAAGAGAAAAGAATATCAAATATGTGGATGAAGTGTACACTATGTGAAATTCTGAAAAGCATTAATTCTACAGGAAATCTAGCAAAAGATGCCAAGAACACTTTTTTGTGTACTTGCATCAATTATAAGGAGCCTCCGTGCATACTGCATTAATCTGTAAGGCTGATAGCTGAGAGGTCGGCAGTTCAAATCCATTATCCTTTCTGTGGGAGAAAGATGAGTATACTTCCCTAAGTATTCAATAGCCTCAGAAAGCCAACAGAGTCCAAACCAATTGTCAGACTTAAAGGCAATGGGTATGTGGTTTGTTTTGCATAGTCTGAAATATTTGTTGTTGTTTGTTGTTATTTTTACATGTTAAGTTAATAAAGGCTCTTTGTGCTGAATATCAACTGATTAAGAACAATGGCAAGAAGAAACTAGAGGAAGAAATAGGTCTCTACACAATTGACTGAGAAAGCAAAAGTGTTTGGTTTCAAGTTGAACTGTTAAGAACTCTTTGAAAAAAATTATTGCAAGGAGTTGGAAACAACCTAAGTGCCCATCAACAAACGAATGGGTAGAGAAGCTGTGGTATATTTGCACAATGGAATACTATGCTGCATTGAAAAACAAGGAACTCATGCAATATTATTCAAAATGGGTGACCCTGGAGGACATAATGCTGAGTGAGGT
>NW_006400068.1:1512715-1522988 GCF_000299155.1 Elephantulus edwardii
GAAGGGTGCAACAATGAATGAACGGAATTCCAAAATCTCTGTAGATGTTCATTGAAATGAAAAATAAATTAATTAATAAAAATACATTAAAAAACAAACAAACTACTAACGCACATTCTGGAGTTGTAAAATTGGAAGCAGGTTTTAAAACTCGGGACAAATTACTTTCATGTACTCTTTTTCCTTACTTGTGAAATTATCACTCTAAGGTCAGTGTTGTTTATGGGTAAACAGTGTATTAGATTTGGTCCTTAATGTACTCAAACACCATGGCAACTCTATGGAATAACAAAGTTACCAGTGTATCAAGTGTTTTGTTGACATTTGTTTTACTAATGGATGTTTCTAGAGTCCTAAACCAAAAATAAATAATAAACTTTCTTTGCAAAAAAAAAAAATTGCAAAGAATCCAGGGCCAAGGACATAAACAGCGAATATTTCAAGTGCATGAAATGAAGAAATAAAAAGTATGTCTATCAAAAAGTAAAAAGTATGATGACTAAGTGGTTCATGCAATATATTAAAGCATTGAAACTGTTGTAACATTGGATCCACAACATCAAGCAGCTGCCAAAATCCAAAATATATACCAGAATAATAGAAAATCCCTAGAGCAAACTTGTTTTGTACTTCCAGTCTCAACCGACTCATAGCTGACCCTCTAGTGGGTTTTCAGAGGCAGTTTAATCACATGGGAGGAGATTGTCCATCTTTCTCCCACAGAGCAGCTGGTAGATTTGAACCATGTTCCTTTGGACATCAGCACAGCTCCTTAGTACAGGGCCATCAATGTTCCCTAATGCAAACTGTTGTTGTGTGCTGTCAAGTGAGAAATTATTTGTACTTTCCAGCAGGTTTTCAGAAGAAGTAAATCACATGGGAGGAGACTGCCCGTTCTTCTCCCACAAAGCAGCTGGTGAATTTGAATTGTGTGTTTGGGATTGTAGCACAACTTCTTACCACTAATCTGCCAGAGCTCCAAAATGAGGGACAGACTTTAGGTAGTAATAATGTGTCAATGTTTCATCAGTTTTTGTAGCATAGAAAAGAAAAGGGTGGAATAGGAGAAATAGTGTCCTGTGGGGAGAAAAGAAATGAGAATTCTACACAATTTTTCTGTAAATCCAAAATTTATCTGAAAATATAAAACCTAACACATTGTTGTTAAGTTGATTTCAACTCATAGTAACCACATACAGCAGAGAATAGGAGCCCACAGGGTTTCCAAAGATACAGGTCTTTATAGAAGCAGGCTGCTACATGACTCTAATATGGAATCTTTGATGAGTTTGAACCATCAACATTTTGATTAAATAGCCAAGTGCTTAACCAATGGCATTAACAGAGTGCCTTTCAAAAACTAAATTTGATAAAAGATAGTAAATGATGCCTAATAACTAGCAAGATAGATGATAGATAGAGAGATAGATGTAGAGAGATAGAGATAGATGATAGATAGATAGATAGATAGATAGATAGATAGATAGATAGATAGATAGATAGACAGATAGACATACAGATAGATCCTTAGCCAATATTTATCCTCTAATCCATTGTTAACAGGTAGGAAGGACCAAAACACATTTTATTAACTGTGACTGTCTCAAAGACCCATATTAATAAAAAAATTTTATAAGTAGTTAAAAATTAAAATTCTTGGGGAAACTGCCAATTTCCATATTCTAGAAAATGACCTTCGTTTCCAGGCTTGTCTGTAAAATGGGATTTTTACTATGGTAAGGGAAAATACTTGGCCTCAGTTTTATTCTCAGACATATGTTAGGAATGAATGAGATGTTAATAAAGTGCTTATAAGTCCTTTGGGGGGGAATGCTATGATTTCTATCAGAAGGTAAGTTAGAATATAATTTGACAAAAGGTAATTACCCACTCGAATCCTTTGGCTTTGGATCACAGAAGAGAAGGGCGGGTAAAGCAACCTTGAACATGTGGTCTGGTATAAATTAATAACTATCCATTCCAAAGAGCTGATCCATTACGTACTGCCTATTGCTATTTCCCTTCTGAATACTTTGGAGTCTTTTGAGAATTGCCCAAAGATCCACACTGGATGCCATCACATCATTAACAGTCAAAGAAAGAAATATTGATCTGCCAAGAAAAGGAACAGTCAACCGCTCATGTAATTCAGATGTCTGAGAAGTAAAGAAAGGAGAATGCACTTTGAAGGGTACCATTATGTCACGCAATTTATCAAGTTACAAAGATAAACATATAGTACGAAATACAGCTATAGGCTTATTCCCACAAAAAAAAAGAAAAGCTTGTATGAAAAACCATAATCCATTAAAAATACTTAGCAAATAGTCAACCATGAAAACAAAGAGTCAAATCAGAGGTAATTTTCTCAGGTTTTGAGTGATTTTTTCAGTTATAATTCTTGGAAAATTGTATTACAAAGCAGAATTCATACAGAAAAATGAGATCAAGAAATTCTTGCTTAAAAACAATATTTCGGTAATATTTTCTTTCAGAATATGTTGTTGTTACATATGCTGTTAAGTCGTCTGCGGCCCATAGTGAGCCTATGAACAACAGCTCTGAAGCCTGCCCCATCCTGAGCCAGTCTCACTGACTCTGATACACCTACCTCCATTTCTCTAGTTACTCTATCAATCCGTCTCATCTGAAATCTTCCTCTCCTGCGCTGTTCTTCCATACTTCCGAGCTCGATGTCCCTCTCCAAGGATTGATTCCCTCCTGGCCACATGCCCAAAGTATCTGAGATGGGGCTTCAAAATCCTAGCCTCCAAGGTGAAACTTGGTTTCACTCTCTCCAAGACAGACCTATTTGTTTTCTTGGCGGTCCACAGTATGTTCAAGACTCTCCTCCGGCACCACAACTCAAAGGCATCAATTCTTCTTCTGTCATCTTTCTTCTGTCACTGTCCAGCTCTCTGATGAATAGCAAGTAATTACAAAGACAATGGACTGGATTAAGTGCACCTTAGTCTCTAGACTGACATCATTGCTTCCCAGTATTCTGGAAAGGGTTTCTGCCAGCATATTTGCCCAATGCAATTCATCTTTTGATTTCCTGACTGCTAGTGCCAAGAGTGTTGATTGTGGAGCAAGGATGTCAACAACTTCAATCTCTTCTCCACCCATTATGGTGCTGCCAATTTGCCCAGTAGTGAGAATCTTCGTCTTCTTGATGTTGAGATTCAATCCATATTGAAGACTCTTTGATGACCTTCTGCAGCAATGTTTCAGGTCTGCCTCCATTTCTGCAGGCAAGATTGTATCATCTGCATAACACAGGTTGTTAATGGATCTTCCTCCACTCCTAATGCCACATTCCTCCTCTTAAACCCCAGCCTCCCGAATGTTCTGTTCTGCATATACATTGAAAAGGTACGGAGAGAGGACACATCCCTGACATACTCCCTTTCTGATTTTGCACCATGCAATGTTTCTCTGCTCTGTTCTGAGGACTGCTTCCTTTTCCAAATATAGATTTTGCATAAGCACAATCAAGTGTTCTGGGATTCCCATTCTCCTCAACGTAAACTACAATTTGTTGTGATCCACACAGTCAAATGTCTGTATCATCAGTGAAACACAATTTCTAAAAATCTTTACTTTCTAGAAAATTAAGGAGCTAGTTGTAAGAAGTTGCACTACAATCCTAAAGAAACACAGTTCAAATACACCACCTGCTCCTTGGGAGAAGAGTGGGTAATCTAGTTCCATGCACCTTACTGCTTCTGAAAAACCACTGAAGGGTCAGCTATGAGTCAGTTCCACCTCAGTGGTCCACACAAACAAGAGTAAAGTAATACCACTTTTTTTTGCTTTTTTATTCTTTAGGTTATAAAAGCTGGCAAGGGGAAAGCTTTTTGTCATGAAAGAATGTTTGTAGTAAAATAAATCAATGTTAAAATACAAAATTCATATACATGAAGGAAATGATACCAAAGATAAAATGCAAGTTCATTCTCATAACCTTCCAGTCATTTTTATAAAGGAAGTTCTAAATATTCACATCAAAATAAAGTCATCTAAGTACAGCTTTTGGCCAGAACTAGTTTTACTCTCAAATTCATGTATGCACGTGTGTGTGTGTATAAATGTGGATGTATCTATACATAAGCACGCACATATGCACAAGTGCATCTTTATATTACTGAGTGTATGTGTGTGAGTCTATGTTTATATCAGTATTTATGCATGTCTGTGTGAGTACACTCATTTCTTTCCTCAGTCTCTTCTCAATCATTTTAAAAGATACATATTTTGAAATTATGATATTTGCATAACACTCCTAAGGAGAGTCTAGTATGGTGCAGGATGAGGCAGATTCATTCTGTTGTACACATAGTTGCTATGAGTCAGTCAACTCAAAAGCACCTGACAACAACAACATGCAAAATATATAAAATCTAAATCGTTGTTGTCTACCTTTGACTCAGAACCAATCCATAGCTGACAGTCCAGTGTGTTTTCAGAGACAGTTTTTCACACAGAAAGAGGCTGTCCATTCTCTCATGGAGCAGCTGGTGGATTCGATCTACACAGCTTTGGGATTGCAGAACAGTTCCTTACCGCTAGACCTTCAGAGCTCCCTTAAAGCCTAAATATATAGGTCCAATACAAAGTGTAACTCTTTGTTTTCCCAGGATTATATAATCTGGTAGTATGATGTGGCCTATTGGGCTGCTAATCAAAAAGTTGAAAGTTCAAAGCTACCAGCCACTTTATGGGAAAAGATGAGACAGCGTCCTCCTGTAAAGATGGCTAGTATCAGAGGGCTGCCAGGAGTAAAAACTGACTTGTTGGCAGCAAGTTTGAGGGTTTGGGTTGGTTTTTCAAATGTAATCTTAAGCAGGTTATAATCACACAAAAATGCTGTCAGTTGATGTTGTGTTGGGTTTTTTAATAAATTAATACACAGTTTTTGGATGTTTTTAGACATCCAAGACTTTGACAGAACACTTTTCCTATATATTTTGCAATTTTCACCATACAAGTAGCTCAAATATTACATACTCTCCCTTTTACTAACAACCATTCTAATCATAAAGTCTGGTGAAGTTAAAGTTGTTTCAAAGTCAAACACACAATTTAAGTATTCTCAATCAATGAGAAAAACTGCAGCTTCTTTACCGGTTAAATGTTCAGGAAAATTTTTAAGACAGGAAATGAGAATGTGAAGTTTCTCACAACATGGCTAAGGCAACCCTCTTAACATACTGCCACATCAAATAAATTAAGTGAAACAAAAACATAGCGAGTAGCCTATAGTTATATTCAAAATTAAAACCAAGACCCATTGCCATCAAGTGGATTCCAACTCATAAGGACCCTCTATTGGGCTTCCAATGTTGTAAATCTTTATAGAAGGAAACTTATCATCTTTGCTGCATGGAATTGCTGGTAACTTTAAACTACAAATGCTTGAGTAAGCATTTAAACATATGACACACTATGCCACTAGGTATTTGTATTCATAATATTATACCATTATAAAGCTTTAAGGCTGGTGACATTTAATGTTCATAATACAATAAATAAAAGGCTTTTCCAAAGCCCAAATCAGCTTGTAAAGGTAAATGAAGCAAAACTAACAGATATTTTAGATATTTGGTAAATTAAATTTTGCTTGTGAGGCCTTAAAAATGGAAAAGAGAAAAAAAACGCTTTCAACAGAGTTTACTACCCCACAAGTTTCAATAGGAGTTACCTATTTTGGACCATCAAAAATGCAAACTAATCCACCTTAGAAGAAATGCAGGCAGAATTCACCAGCCAGAAGTAGGGATGGTGAAACTTTATCTTGCACATTTTGGGCATGTTATTGGGAGGAGCCAGCCACTAGGGAAAGGGGCATCATGTTTAGTAAGATAGAGGGTGATGGAAAGAAGATCCTCAATGAAATGGATTGACACAGTGGCATCAACAATAGGTTTAAACATAGAAATTATGAGGATGGTATAAGATTGAATCGAGTTTCCTTCTATTATGCATAGGGTCACTCTTAGTTGGAGCTGAATTTACAGCATCTAACAATTTCACCTTGCTTAGTTCCACAATCAATACTCTTGGCACCAGCAGTCAGGAAATCAAAAGACAAACCGCATTGGGAAATTCTGCTCTATGGGACCTTTCCAGAGAGCTAAAGTGCAACACTGTCAGTCTAGAGACGAAAATGCACCTGATCCAGGCCATGGTCTTTGCAGTTACTTGCTATGCATCAGAAAACCGAGCAATGACTAAGGATTACAGAATAAGAATCTATTCCTTTGTGTTGTGGTATTTGAGAAGAGTCCTTGGGCTGCGAACAGAACAAATAGGTTTGTCCTAGAGAAGGCAAAACCAAGTTGCTCCTTGGAGGTAAGTATTTTGAAGATCTGTTTGGCATACTTTGGGCACACTGCTAGGAGAGACTAGTCTTTGGAAAAGGAAATGCTCCTTAGAAAGTGGACAGTCAATGCAGGGGAGGAAGACCCTGGATGAGATGGATTGACACAGAAACAAAGGTAATGGGGGTGAGTATATCAGAGACAGTAAGATTGGCTCAGGATAGGACAGAGTTCAGAGCTACTGTGCTTAGGGTAGCTATGAGTTACAGGTGACTCAATGGCACATAACAACAACAACAACAACAACAACACTGAGCCAGAATCAACTTGATTTAAAGTGAATTTAGTCAGAGTTTTGGTTATTATTATTTTGTCAAGTATGTGTGCTCATGGATCCACTTCACTGTCAGTACTTAACCTCTTGATACATGACTAAAAATACTGATAAGGTCCTCTTTTATTAGTCCTAATTTAATCTGAATCAATGTCTATTTAAAATAATAGCAACAGCCATGAATGTGGAATAATCATAATTAAAATTTATGATAATGCGTTTTCCAGGTTCAATTCCAGTACAAGTAGAGGACAGCCTGGAGCAGATCAGGCAGAGAGCACAAGCTGCCACACAACATCCACAAGTGCCTCCAGTACTAAACTCCACGGGCAGGTCTGGATGCAGGTGGTAAAGGAAAAGCAAGTCAAAGAGACAGAAGGAGAAAGAAAGAGAGACAGAGAGACAGGGGGAGAAAAGAAAAAGAAAAGAAAGGAAAAGGAAAAGAAGAGAAGAGAGAGAAGAGAAGAGAAGAGAAGAGAAGAGAAGAGAAGAGAAGAGAAGAGAAAAAGAAAAAAGACAAAGATTAGAGTGCCTTGAAATAACACCTACACTACCACAAAAGCCCTTTTTACTAGAACTAATTCACAGAAGCATCCTATTTAAATTATTTTAACTATGATTATGTAAAATATGTTTTATTAAACTATTTTTCACCAGAAATATTTGTTTACCTGAAGAACATATTATGTTACTATCTCAGTAACAAAAGACAAATAGTGCATAACACTGTTGTTATAAAACAGCACTGACATGGGGGTTGGGGGAAACTAAGAAAAGAGAGGATAAATAATGAATACTGCATTGAAACAGATGAAGGAAATAACTGTTTAATAGGAATATATGATTAGGCATTATTAGTATGACAACAGTTCAGAATAAGAGGTGCATAGTAAAGTAGACTTGGGGGAAGGGAGAAAATTATGAAACAATGCATGAATATTTTTTTAAATTACAAAAAAACCTGACCTGGGGGCTTAGGGAGGAAAATGTGCACCAATGAAGGAATGAAAATCTAACTTTTCTGTGAACTTTCATGAAAATCACAATTAAAAATATCTAAAAATATAATAGAAACTATAACAAATTTACCATAACTGTAAAAGGCATTTGAATGATTTTATAATAGGTAAATATGACTATGTATTTCACATATTTTGTCATTCTCTCAGCTTAAGGTTAGATTAAACTCACTCATTGACATGGAGTCAGAATAGATGCTTAGCTGACTCTGGATTGACTTCCCAAGGCTGTAAATCACAAGAAAGGAGAAGGCCCATCTTTCTTTATTGGAGCTGCAATACTTCAGTAAAAGACTACTATGAATTTTAGAAAAGTCTACTATCATTATGATGTTTCACCATTGAATATTAATTGAATGCATCAGGATATATTTTCCAATTGTTGTTAGAAGCTCTTGAGTTGATCACAACTCTTAGTGACCCTGTAAACAAAATATCTGAACCCTGTTCTATATCCTGGGCCATCCTCACACTTCCTGATACACAAGAGCCCAGTGCAGCAGTATCAGTCAACTTGGTTGAGGTCTTCCTCTCCTTCGCTGACTCTCCACCCTTCCCAACATCATGTCCTTTTCCAAGGAATAGCTCCTCCTAGCAACTTGTCCAAAGTATGTGAAGTGAAGCCACATCATTTTGCCTCTAAAGGGCAATTTGGCTGCACCCTCTACAAGACATATTTGTTCATTCTCTTGGTCGTTCCTGGGATGTTCCATGCTCTTCTCCAACACCAAAGCTCAAAGGTGTCAGTTCTTTTTCTGTCAGCCTTATTCATTGTCCAGGACTTAGATGCATAGCTAGTAATCAGAAAGACTGAATCAGATGCACCTTAGTCCTCAAACTGACATCACTACTCCTCAATAATTTGGATATATCTCTAAGACAGATTTTTTCCCAGTGCAATGCATCTTCTTATTTCCTGACTGCTTGTACCAAGGGTGTTAATGTGGATCCAACCAAGATGAAGCTGATGACAGTCTCAATCTCTGCTCCATCCATCATGATGCTGTCTGTCAGTCCAATGGCAAGAATCTTCTTTTTCCTGACATTGAGATGCAATCCCTACTGAAGGTTGCATTCCTTGACCTGCTGCAATAATTGCTTATTTACAATTAGCTGTGGGTGGGAAGCCTCTTATGTACACAAACAGAAACTGGTGGGTGGGCCTTTGTTTAAAAATCCTCCATTTAAAGAGTGGCTAGGCCCCTGAGGGGCTGGTATTTAATTGCATTTGGAGAGAATGTTGTTCTAAATGGTGCATTACTTGTCTGTCAGTTTGCTGTACTGACAGAACTTGAGGTTGCTGTGATACTGAAACCTCTGCCACTGGTGTGTCAAATGTCATAAGGATTTCCCATTGTGTACAGGTTTTGGTGGAGCTCCCTGGTTATGACAGACTACAAAGCAGGATGGGCCATCTACTTCCTAAATAACAGGCTTTTGAAAACCCTACGAACATTAATAAAAGAAGATAGTTATACTAGTGAAGTTGTAGAGCCCAGACTGGAAGTTAGTTGAAATGAGAAAAATTAATAACGAACATCATTTAACAATTGGAACATGGAATGTACATAGCTTGAATGTTAGAAAACTGGAAATTGTTAAAAATGAAATGGTACACATGAATGTTAGTGAAATGTGATAGACCAGATTTGGCCACTTTGAGTCATATAATCATATGGCATACTATGCAGGGAATAAAAAACAGGAAGAATGGTGTTGCATTTATAGTCAAAAAGTCAATTTTACATTCTATCCTGAAATACAATGTTGTGAGTGACAGGATAATATCCATATGCATACAAGGAAGACCCTTTAACATGACTATTATTCAAGTACATGCTCCTACGTCTAAAGCCAAACAGAAAGAAATTGAGAATTTTTACCAAATTTTTCAGTCTGAAAATTTACTGAACATTCAATTCAATTCAATTCAATCAGGATATGCTAATGATAATTGGTGACTGGAACGCAGAAGTCGGAAATGGTGAAGAAGGAACAGTAATTGGAAAATACGGGCTTGAGGATAGAAATGAAGCTGGAAAGAGAATGATTTAATTTCGTATTTACAATAATTTATTCATTACAAATACTTTTTCTAAAAGATGACTTTACATGTGGATTTTATCTAATGGGCTGCATAGGAATCAGATTGACTATTTTTCCCTTTAGATTCTGTCAAAGGTAAAATTATTTCCAAGCACAAGGTTCACTCATTTTCTAACCAATCCTAAGAAGTTAATAAGGGAAATGATATATTTTAAAGGGAAAAAACAAAACAAGACAAAAACCAACCAAAATAAAGCACTAGATCAACACACACTACAGCAAAACCATGTACACTGATTTCCAACAGCAAGAATCTGCGTAGTCTCACACTAACAATCTAAATCTCCCGTTAGATTAAGAAAGGGTGGTTTTAGGAATATTGGATAGGGTGAACAACTACAGCCATGACCAGAAACAATTAAGACATATAGAATTTAATATATAATAATTTCCATAGCGGTACTAGGGATATCGTTGCTGATGTTAGATGGATCTTGGCTGAAAGCAGGGAATACCAGAAGAATGTCTATCTGTGTTTCATTGATTATGCA
>NW_006400068.1:1524458-1525557 GCF_000299155.1 Elephantulus edwardii
AAACAAACAAACAAAAACCCAAAAAACTGTTCTATCCCTAGTGCCACAGCCTCCTCTTCTAAATACAGCCTGCACATCTGGAAAAAAAAAGTTTTGTGTTAAAAGTTGTAAAACCATTTTTTTAAATCTTCAAGCATTACAAAGTTTTGTGAAGGCTTTGGGATCGTGAGGGTCACTGCTGTGTAATTCAGGACTTCTTTCTCTTTAATTTGTAAAACAGCCTCAAGGTAATTAAGGGACGGGGGAAACTACATATTTGAATGTAGTAAATCATCATTGCAGAAGACAGTCAGACAAACACCACCAAGAGAGAACAAAATCATGATGACTGGAACTATAAGGTTTAAACAGCCTAGTAATCAGCTATTATACCAAACAAGATATGCGAGAATTTCAATAGAGCCATCTGAAAGCCATCTTAACTCCATTTTAAAGTCTTGACAGGAGTCTAGAATCTATGTTGGATTTCCCCCCCTGTACTACAAAGTACTTTATCTTCCTCAACCACTTAGTATCACCAAGTTCTTAGTATTTCTCAGAAGTAAAGATATTCCCTTGAACATTGACAACAAAATCATAAAATTGGTATAACAATACCACATAAAATTAAAAGTCATATTCCACTGAGGAAATCGGCCATCAAGTATCTCTCCAAAGTTCTAAGTAGTAACGATACCAGTGAAAAGACAACTGCACACCTAATCCAGGCCATGGTCTTTTCAGTTACTTGCTATGAACCTGACAGCTGGACAATAAATAAGGATAAATGACGAAGAATTAATACCTATGAGTTGTGTTGGAAAAGAGCTCTGAATATCCACAAACTCTATAAAGGACAAATAGATAAATCTTGGAAAAAAACAGAACCAGGGTGCTTCTTGAAGGCAAAAAAAGGTGAAGCACCATCTCACATATTTTGGACATACTTAGGAGGGACTAGTCCTTGGAGAGTCATGTTGGGAAATGGAGAGGGTCAGTGAAAGAGAGAAAGACCCTCAAGGAGACAGATTGACACAACTGGCTTAAGTGTATCAGAGATGATGAGGATAGTGCAAGATAGGGTCAGGTTAAGACCCATTGTTCATAGGGTCAGTATTTG